>NW_027370069.1:0-38476 GCF_046119375.1 Phyllobates terribilis
AAATCTCACCCATTTAATGGATGTACGGAGGCTACCATGTTAACAGAACTCGTGGATTTGCTTGTTAGAAAAATGATTATATGAAGTAATTAGATGAAGGGTTGCGATTAGCGAATAATAACTGAAACTCTCATATATCAGTGAATTATCCTAAACTTTTGTATATCCGGTAAATCTTTTATATCTTAGGAGTGGCATAGAAAAGTCTCGAGTCAAATTAATGTTAAGTCATGAATAATTGAGATTAAATTTAAATTTCAAAGATGTGTCCAGCGAACATGTAATATAGTTTTCTCAGTATTCAGGCATATGTAATTTATCTAAGCTTTCTCTAAACTATGAGAATCGTGCTGATCGAGATTTGGGAAAGATAAAAATAATCTAAATTATTGGCCCATCAACCAGATTCCGTATTGTTTTTATTATGATGTAATCGATCCGTCTGTTCAAAGTACAAACAACGTACTCCACTAAATAATGCTTCGATCTCTTATATCCATTCTTATTTCTATATTAAAAGTGAATTGATTGGGGAGATTATAAATAGATAAATAAAAGCCATGGAATAAGTGATAAAAATATACCTATTGCAAGTTGCAATAGGTGATATGAATTGGTAACGATTAAGGACTAATTATACAATAAGCGATGGAGTAAGTTAATTAAGATACATACTCCCTATGGCTATAAATATAACTGTTTTAAGTATTTTTATTAAATACAAATACATATTATTTTATTAGTTTTTTAATATTTTTTTAATCATATTCATTCATATATAATTATTATATTATAATTATTTTATTTTTATAGATATTGTTTTTTAAAATTTTCAATAACATCTAATAAAATTATTTAAAATAAGAAAATTTTATTTTAATTTGTAGAAAATTTTATATAGAAATATGTATTTGTATTCAAAAGAAGTATTACATAATACATATATTAGAATTTACAACATAAAATTGTTGAATTTGAACAATGTCTAGCCACTAGATATAGAATGATTAAGCTAGCTACTTAGCTAGTAGCTTCTTCATACACCAACAAACAAAATCGTTAAGTAGCTCCGAATTGAAGTCACTATAATTTGTTCGAAAGCGAAAGTTAAGTATTTTTGTAGTCACTATAATTTGTTCGATTACAGCTGTCGAATATATTAAAAAAGCAAATATGGATACATATCTGCATCATGCCTAGTTGCATTGTGATAATCGACATCTTAACAACCTAGGGATATGTATATATCACACATATATTCTCATCCAAATAATATTAATTGACGCTAATATTTAGGTATATGAATATGATTACTTATAATGATTTCATCTTTACAAAGCCACCGATATATTAAGAAGCTCATGTCCAGACCATCGATTATTGGTAATCATTTGGTGAATTTTTGACTTGTGGCTGGGAAACAAGTTTTGTACCCTGTACTTTTGTTCAACTCTAATTTCCTTTTTTTTTTTATTGATTGATGGTAAATAAAGGGATTCCTCCTTAACCTGGAGGCAATCCCGCATTATCATGCCTGATAATGCTTATAAAAGTAGTAAGAAAACTAAGGAGCAAATGTTGCGAAGATCGTAACCTTTCTCGCAAAGTCCTGATAGAAGTATCAGGTACAGTTTGAAAATTGGAAGAATTACATAAATACAGAAGGTAATCAAGGTTTATGTTGTCCGCCTCCCTGGATGCTATTAAATCCACAGCCCTGTTGTTTTCTCTGAACCAGCGAAAGATCCTTACTTCCTTGAAGTGCTGCATTGCATTGTTTGCTTCTTGAATGATTGTTTGAATGCTCCACGGTACCTGCCAAATTTTTCGAATAGAATTGATTACCGTTAAGTTGTCGCCTTCGAGAATAATATTTTGAAGTTTCAAATGGCGTGCCAACTTAAGCCCTTCAAGAGCCGCAGTTTCCTCACCCTGGAGAGCTGAATAAACTTTAGTAGCCGTACGATTAATTTTGATGACTTCACCTTTAGAATTTTGAATGACATGACTAATGTAAGAATCACCGTTGGGAAAGTAAGAAGCATCAAAATTGATTTTGTAGCAGTCTGCACGTGGTCTGATCCAAGTATAACTATATTTCCTCCTATTCCGAGATTGTGGAGGTTTGTTAATAGGTTTGGAAGCGTTGTTGAGTTTTTTGTGACCATGTTTGATCGAATTGTATTATGTAGTTGCCGTCCAAGAATGGAATAATATAAATGCGGTGTCGATGGGATTAGATTTAGGAGTTCTAGTTCTGTCGAAGATTAGTCGATTTCTATTTTTCCATAATTCGAACCATAGAAAAAATATAAGATCCACACTGCTGTTGTTCTGCATGAAGTAATTAAAATCATGATGGAAATTATTAGTACAGATGTATTTAATTTTCTTCCCCGTCCTATGTTCTAGAGTTTTGATCATATTAGTCGTTACGGGGCATTGGAAGAAAAAGTTTGATGTAGTTTCGCAATAATGATTATAGGGTGTGCAAAAATTTGGCACCCGGTTAAAGTATCTATTTAGCCTTTCTGTTGTGGGAAGACAATCAGACAAGGACTTCCAAAGAAAATTTTTAATCTTAGGCGGAATATTAAGATTCCAAACTTTAGTAAATATAGTTGAATTTGAGTTTGTGCTGCAATGTTTTGTAAGTTGTATTGCACTTTTGGTTGTAAAATTTCCTGAGGTAGATGGTTTCCAGATCAGTTTATCATCCATATCCGACGAGGGGATATGAATTTTAATTATTTGGTTAACGATGTTTGTGGGTAGAAGAGTAGCTAACTTAATAGGATCCCATGTTCTAGTGGGTGTAATGAACTCATGAACTGTCGTATTATCGCAATGCAGTAGAGGGTTAAAATAAGGTTTGATGTCAATGTCTGGGATCCAGTAATCATGCCAGAATTGTATAGACTTTCCATTACCCAGGAGCCAAAAAAGGCCTCGTTTAAACTTGTCTCGCAAATGTAGTAGATGTCCGAATTGCCAGGAATGTTTAGAGTTTTTGTTATACGAAAAGAGGGTTTTTTGTTTAAAGTATTATTCTGTAATGATTTTAACCCACATGTTGGAATCATTGTCATTGACAATTTTCCATAACAATTTCATTTGTAATGCAATGTTCATGTGTTCAGCTTTGTGGAGACCAACTCCACCGTTTGATTTCGGTTGACAGATCTTATCCCATGAGAGAAGTGGACGAGAATTGGGAGTAAATTTATTCCAGAAAAACTTCTTGTTGATGTCATCTATTTGGTTATGGACTCCTGTCGGTAAATAGAAACTTTGCATTAAGTAATTAGTCTGTGACAGAAGGTTAGATTGGATAAGGGTTGTTTGACCAGGCTGGGAGAGTGTATTGGCTTTCCATTGTGATAGTTGATTATGTAGCTTCGTAATAGCGTAATAAAACACTGATTTTTAACTTTGCCTGCAACGATAGGAATGCCCAAGTATTTTTCCATTATTGTTGTAATACGTATTTGCAACTCGGAAGCTATGTTGTTCCTCACTGCTGAGGCGATGTGTTTTGAAAATTGAATTGAAGTTTTGTCATAATTTATTTTAAGTCCCGAGATGTTAGATAGATGCTCAAGAGTAGTTTTGATATATCTAGCATTTGTAACATTAGCATTGGCAAAAATAATGGTATCATCAGCAAAGCTGAGAAAGGGGATGCAAGTTCCTTGGTTGCATATTTTGATTCCGACCTTATGTCCACGTTTGCGAGATTCAATCGTTAATGTTCTAGCTAAATATTCCATTGCTAAAACAAAGATAAAATGGGCAATGAGATCACCCTGTCGAATACCACAAGTCGGTTTGAAGATGGGTCCTGGTTTATTGTTGACCAAAACCGAGAAGGAAGAGGATTGTATACAGGTCATAACCAGATTCGTCCAGTCGGTTGAAAAACCAAATGATAACATTATTTGTTGAATGAATGGCCATTGAATTTTGTCATAGGCCTTTTCCATATCTATTTTAATGGCCATCCATCCCCTGGTTCCTTTATTTTTTTTATGAAAAGAGTAAAAAATCTCATGTGCTATTAGAATATTATCTTGAATCAAACGTTCTTGTACAAATGCACCTTGGAGTGGATGAATTAGATTGGGCAGTAAATGTTGTAATCTGTTTGTGAGAAGTTTAGTGATGATTTTGTACACAATGTTACATAGACTGATAGGTCTGAAATGATTAATGGTTTGTGGATTACTTGTCTTAGGAATGAGAGTTATAAAGGAGTAAGTAGAATCAGTAAGAAGAGTTTGGCTATGAAAGAAAGCCTGAACTGATCTAGTCACCAAATTGTCGACCACATGCCAGTATGCTTGATAGAATTCTGCCGGAAATCCATCCGAGCCACACGATTTGTTCTTAGGTAAGTTCATGACAATATTTTTGACTTCAACCGCAGTTAGGTTCTTCAACAAAGCGACATTGTCCCTATCCGAGATAAGGTGAGGGATAATTTTGAAGTCTTGAATATTTAATGTTTGAGCATGACGCGGACTAAACTGATGTTGTAGATCTTTAGTGACCGCTTCCAGAATCTGCTTTTGGTCGGAGAACTGGATACCATCAAGAGACGTGAATGAAGAATATTTTTGTTTGAAGGCTCTTTGTTTAGAAACATTATGAAAATATTTAGTATTCTTATCCATATGGTAGGTATTTTGAATTTTAGCTCGTTGTACCCAGTATTTGTGCTGGAAGGACAATAGAGCATTATATTGATGTGTAACGTTGTATAGCTTATGGATTAAGTAAATATTATGAGGTTCTTGTAGGATCTGTTGTTGGATATTATCTGAATTTTGGGTTGCGTTGAGAAGTTTGTTATGGTTATTATCCATGAAATGTTTCTTCCAATCTTTTGATAGTACTTTAAGTGTCGCTGTTTCATGTAGAGATTGAACATGAATGATCCCTCTTGATTCAGAGACCATGCCTGTTTAACCAGTTGGATATAGGATGGATGATCAATCCACGAATTTTCAAAACGAAACGGATAGTTTTTACGGGGTTGTTTATTGTCCAGGTTTAAGATAATACAACAGTGATCAGATGTTGTAAAAGGAAGATGCGTGATCTTAATTGATTTAAACCAGTTAGTAAGGGATGTTTGAATCATGCACCTGTCTAATTTTTCCAAAATGGTGTTTGCAATGTCGTTAGATTTCCTCCAAGTAAAAGGGAAGCCGCTATGAGGGACTGTAGAGAGGCTAAATCGATGGGAAAGGTCTGCAATTCTATGAAATCGATGAGGGTGTGGGGCGATCCCACCCCATTTATCCATTGGGCACGCAATCTCATTGAAATCACCCATAATTAAGAAAGGAAGATTAAATTTCGAAATTTTGCGGTATAGTTTGTCCTAGTACGCCGCTTTGCTATAGTTGTCCGCCGGAGCGTAAATGAAGAGTAGAAGGATGTCCATGTTATGATTTTTATATTGGAGGATAATTAGGTTGTTTTCTGGACTGAAATTGCATTCTTAAAACGAGCAAATTCTGTTGATATCTTATGTTTAGCAGAAAATGAAGAGTAAATGAATTCACAAAATATGAATTGGAAATTAGAACCCAATATATATGTTTGCAAACTATCAATATCTAAGTATATATCGTGCAAATACTAAGGAATTTGTAGTGAATAACGGAAGTTATATATATTACGAAAAGCTTTTAAATACATATTATTAGTTAAACTTTCAGTAATTAGGCTAGTTTCTTAAGTGTTGATGATAACAAACTTTGTATTTAATGATCTAAACTAGTGTTGAGTATTGAAGATTTATATTCATAGAAATTATGGTCTAACTTGACTAGCTAGAGAGTCGTTTTAAGTAGGTGTTGAGCTTAAAGGTGTCACTTCAGGTATTGAAGAGAAGACAAGGTATCGCCGAGTAGCGTGATAAGCGTCGCTAAAAATCTAGCCGTGAAGAACAAGTTAAGCGCAACAGAAAAGCAAAGCACGTAAGCTTACTTGATGATATGAGCATGAAGCGCGTAGAAATCAAGAAGAAAGTTGCAACCAAAGCAACGCTAGCTGTACACGTGGTAGCGCATCCCTTAGAAGCAAAGTGCAAGATGCACAATTTATCCAACACATGTTAAATATGGTTAATCTACGTTGAGCAAGTTGCAAGGCAACTTGCTCTATGTCATACACGTGTCACTGGGATATAGCATGACCAACTACTTACAAGTCGTTGAGAAATAAAGAAGCTGAATCTTGCTATCCAATAAGAATGAATCGGCCGAGCTTACGCGTGGAAAGCCGATTCACATGGACGAAGCGTGTCTCACAGTTCGTCTATAAATAGTTCATAGTTTGAGGATTTGAGAATGAGTTTTTCATTTTCCTAAATCTTTGCCTAGTGTACTGAGTCTACTGAGTGATCTTTGTTGTGAGAAAGATAGATTAAATCTGAATGCTTTATTAGAGAGAAAGAGAGAAAACACCGTGAGAGTGAGTGTGTTGTTCTACATCTCAGATTATAATCTTTTCAAAGCAATAAAGGGTGATCTCGTGAGTTTGAGCATAGACCTTATTGGTCAAAGGCTCTCACATTTAAAAAATCTTGTTCAACCTATTCTCAACTCTTGTGTTGGTTTGAGCTAGAGCTGGAATGAGCTACCTAAACCTTTTCACTTGTTTTGATGATAACAAACTCAAGTATTTGATGTCCTTTGTATTTTTAAGCTAACCAGGTATAGCTCGAGAAGTTTTAGGCGTAGATTAAACACAAGCGGACTAGTTGAGACTGCTCTAGTTTAAGGTCTAGCAAGGAAAGCTGAATCTCGTCAAGACTGAATAAGGTTTGAAGTGAAGGAATAAGAAGGTAGAAGGTCTAGTTTTAAGCGAGCGAGTTGCGCTTCAAGCTAGAGGATCGCATTCAGAAGAAAATAGAAGAGATACAAGTAATCAAGGTCAAGCGTTTCCATGGGTGCAATCCTAGACGTGCGCTTAGAAGATTTGGTCCAAGGAAGGAAGGTCATTGATGCTACAACTTAAGGGAAGTGGAAACAGCTGGAGGTTATTAGGATTTCTCTTTTGGATAGTGGATGTATGGGGATCGCTGAGCTGGACAAATCATGAGAAGCGCTAAAGGTGCGGATTGCCAACGTGGAAGCGGGATCGTCAAGCTGAAGAAGCACAAAGGGACTTCGAGCGTCGATGCAATTCAAGGGTGAAGTTGATCACGCGGATCGCTAAGGTGGCATTCTTAAAGTGCATCACAAGTATAGAATTGCTAGCTTAGGGATGTAAAGTTAGATTTCTATATAAGGTGTGCATAAGAGTGTTGTTAGGCACAAGCTTATTGAACACAAGCTAAGAGAGAGAAAAAGCGATTAAGCTAAGAGAGTTAGATGAGGGAAAGCTATATAGAGCTTAAGTCGTTGAGTGTAAAGCTATAACTTAAAACACTTAGGAGCTTGATAGAGAGAGATTACTTGTATGAGCTGAATGCTACTGTATTGTGGGATAGAGTTGCACAAAGCTAGGTGTATCTTAAGTGTGTAATCGTTCTTAAACTAATACAAATTAGTGGTGAGTTTCATCCCGGGCTTGATAGAAGCCTAGGGTTCTCACCTTGGAAAAATCGTTGCAAGAGCTTAGCATATTTAAATCATATTACTTATGCTTTATTAAGCTAATCTCGTTCTGCATTTAGAACTCTATAGCTTCATAGCTATTTGAGTTATATTGAGAGTAATAGATCATCAATCCTACATCTTGGTTCTGCTTTAAGGGTACTAGTCGCGCTTAAAGACTGAGGTGCTCAAGTGTTCTTTCCTATAATTGGTATCAGAGCAAGAAGTTCAACATGAGCATGATTGAAGAGCTCACCTTATTTCTAGGTCTTCAAGTAGTATAAAAGAAGGAGGGCATCCAGATTTATCAATAAAAGTACCTTTGTGAGCTACTAAAGAAGTACAAGATGGAGAGTAGTAAGCCCTTCCCCAATCCAATCTTCCCAAGCACGAAGCTTGATGCAAATCTCATTGGAGAAAAGGTGGATGAGACAAGATACATGGGGATGGTAGGTTCCTTCATGTATGTTACAACTTCAAGACCTTACCTTGTGTATGTAGTGAGTCTATGTGCGAGATTCCAAAGCGGCCCCAGAGCAACTAATATCGCTAATGTCAAGAGGATTCTTCTCTATCTCAAAGGGACTGCAGACTTGTGCTTATGGTATATAAAAGGAGGTAATCTCACCTTAACAGGCTACACCAATGCATATTACGTTAGGTATCTCGTTGATAGGAAGAGCACGTCTGGAATGGCTCAGTTCTTAGGTCCTTGTTTGGTTTTATGAGGATCAAAAAAGTAGAATCCAATCGCCCTTTCAATAACATAGGCTGAGTATATAGTCGCTGCTGCTCGTTGCTCACAACTACTCTTTCTTAAGCAACACTAGTGGATTTTGGTATTTCTCTTGGCACACTAGAAATCAGGTGCGACAATACAAGCACGATCAATGTCTCCAAGAATTCAGTCCATCATTTCAGAACAAATTATATAGATTTGAGACATCACTTCCTTAGGGATCATGTAGAGAAGAAGCACATTGAGCTCACTCATTGCAGAACAGAAGAGCAAATTGCGTATATTTTCACTAAAACACTTAATAGACAACCTTTTCTTCAACTTAGACTTTTATTGGGGATGATTCATCTCAATTTTAGTTCACCTTTCAAGGAACTGTAAGTTTCTCTTAACTTGACTACAAATAGATAACATGTAATATTTTGGAAACTTTAGGACTGATTCTATCCCTAACAAGCACTATTTCTATGTCTCTCGCATGACTGTGTACTATATTTTTGAAAAGGATAATATGATCACACTGATAGTATTCACATCGAGTGTCAAAAATCTTACCCAACTATTTTTAACGTGCACATACGTACTTTTCTGAGTGACTTTTGTACTGTTACATGATAAGTATGTGTGCATGATCTCCTTTATCATATGTTTCTTAAGTGAATATTAGAAAGTTAGGAAGATTTCTTAAGCATGAAGTGATTGAATTCTGATTGTATACACAATTATTTCATGAGACGGCTAAATTTTTTCCAAGACCACTTTTTACACGACTCCAGATCTGCAAAAGAATTTGCGTTCCTCGAGGCACCATAAAGAAGAGAACCGTTGTAGAATTAAGTGTTTTAATCTAACTTGATTTTTAAAGACGTTGCATGCAAGAGAGTCGTTGATATAGCCGATGTGATTTAGTGACCGTTGATTTATGGTTGTTGGAGAGTTCGCTCAGATTAAGCGAGACTCTATAAAACCTTGGTACTTGTGTCATTTTCCCTTACCATTATTTAACGCTTGCTTAAACTTTCTCTCTCTCTTTTACTCCCAATTTCACAAAGCTTTCTTGGACCTTACTCATAGCCTCTTCAAACAACAAAATTCCTTTTGAGATGACTGCAGAGCAATATGCTTTCTTTCAGTAGTTTGTACAAAAAACCCACATCTACACCTACACCTCTCCCTTCTTCCACTTCACCCAAAAAATCTATCACACAATCAGCTCAAACAATCTCTCTCCCTGTCACTACTAAAACCCCTTTCCCTGTGAAAACCTCTCAAGAGCCATCTGTCAATAAGAGTATCTCTGAGAAGGAAGCTCCAGTAAAGAAGGTACCTGAGAAGGAAGCATCTTCAAAGGCCCCTACCCCACTCACAACCATTGACTTGACTACTCCAGAACTTATGCCAGAAGGAGGTGACTAGCTTCGGGGAATCCAATCCTAGAAGGAAAACTAGAGCTATTGTGCCCCATTCCACAACGATAAAAGAGGAAGAATTGGACCCTCTTATGCACCAAATCAGCCATAAACTATCCACTCTTCCCATCTTTAGCACTGGCAACTCACAATCGGCTGCCAAAAAAAAATTAAAGAGAAAACAACACATCCTCGACATCGAGGAAGATATTGACGAGGAGGAAGAAGAGATTGAAGAGGAGGGGTCTGACAAAGGTGAAGAAGAGGAAGAAGTATCACCTCAAGTAACGAAAAAGACACTCACCACCCCTAGATATAAACATCCGGTGAGCCACACTCCAAATCGTTTGATTGTCGCTTTCACCTCTATCTCTAATCCTCTACCTCAAATTCAATCTATAGTCGCGAAGCGTGATGTCCTTGAACGGATTATAGTTGCTCCAGAAACATGGTGAGAGATTGGGCGCAAATTTGAGCTCGATGGTGTCAAGAGACTGCTCATTTTATAGGGATAGGACAAGTTTGAGCAAGCGCCATCTCAGACAGACCTAGACATGGTGAAGAGATTCTACATCAACTTGAATGTTGTCCCTCAAGATATCCATCTCATCCCTCTAATATGGTGATCTTGGCATACAAGAAGAACCATTATATCTCGCTTAGTGACTTTGCTTCAGCAGTTGACCTGAAAACAGGTAATGACTTTGCTTCAGCGGTTGGCAAGGTCATCAACATGAGCAATAATACAATAAGCTCAACTATCCCAACTCCACTAAAACCATCACCAAATCAATCAAATCAACCATCGATTCCTAGAAAAAAATTTCATAGCTCAACTACAACGATATGCATCAAACACCATGAGAGCACAAATCTAACCTAGACTAATCTATACCATCATAAAAAATACACTAGTATGCCAAAATAGTCCTAAAAATCTCCATTCTTCCACACTTCACTACAACGAGGTCTTAAATATGAAATACACCTACACAACTGCAACAAAATAAACAGAGCACAACTAACCCCTTCCACAAGTTCAAGATGAGAGCGAGCTCATAGATACTACACTTATCGCTCCAAGTGAAAACCTACCCGAAAACACTCCTATACTCCGTCACTTATGTCTTCGTGCCATATAGAATCAAATATCCTAAGACACTCAATTCTTTTTCACTCCAATTCTTGCTTAGACGCCCTTATGGGTTTTCACCTAACACTCTCATAATATGTGCTCACCAACCTCACTATCACTCTGAATCTTATTTTTTTCCAGGCCTATTACCTGCCAAATTATCTGCTTATTGCCTGAGCCGCTCTTCCAGGTTATCAATTCAACCCAGGATTTTAATTTATGGATTTTTTTTAAATTTATGCTCTTTTAAATTTTTAAAAAATGATACGAATACCTTACTCCTCCCCAACACTTAATGTATGCATTGTTCTCAACTTGTGGACATAAAAGATAAATGGAAGAGAAAGATACACAAGAAGTATGGTAGAACGCTTGGTGGAACGAACTCATAGATTCTCCTTGTTTTCTTCTGTGAACACTTGTGGTTATAATGGCTATTGAAGGTGGATATGTACTCGCGATGGATTGTCGAGTTGAAATCCGACTCAGAGGAATAAGCGAGTAAAAGGGTAACAATGGAGCTAACGTAACTCCAACCGAGTTGTGGAATTATGGAATGGGTCGTCCTTGAGTAGTAGGGGACGGCAATGTAACTTGTCGATCTTCAAGATGGTCGGTGGTGGAAACCTCACAATCACTCTATTATTCCATCTCTACACTCTGATTTTTCTTCAGGGAGATTCCCTTTGAATTTTCACACTGGCATCTCTTTCTTTTATGCCATCACTCCCTCGATTCTTTTAGATCACGTAAACTCTCGTATTTCTTTCCTCTCTTTTCACTCATTTATTTATTCTATAATTCTTTAGAAAATGTTCAATTATTTTACTCACAAAACCTCAAATAGTCACTAGATTTTCAAAAAGAAGTTCAAGAGATTAGCAAGTTATACCTCATAGTGTATGGGGATCGGCGAACACCGAAAGATTAGCGGAGGGCGCCAGGCGTATAGCTGTTAATTCTCAAAAAGAAGCAACAACCCACAATAGGCGCCAAAAGCTAGTAGGGCGCCACTCATAGTGAGAGCGCAAACTAGGTGAAAAGGACAACCGGTGACGGGCTCTACGAACTATGGGCGGGCATCACTTAGGTTGAATTTTCACCTTCCTTCCCATTCTCACTACAAAATTCAACCAAGAGTACAAATTTGCAAATACCAAAGCTAATTAACTAAGAAAGGGAAAATAAAACTACCTACGTCGGGTTGCCTCCCCAAAAGCGCCTTTTTTATTGTCATGGCTCGACGTCGTTCATATTAATTTGGCACACTGGGCTCTTCCAAGTCAACTTCCTCGACTACATCTTTGGAGAACTGATAGGAGCTTATTATATGGTGTTAACTAGCGACTATTAGATTTTAGGTGCCTAGTTAACGTAAAGTAAGGTTGGTTATTCCCAGAAAATCCGGTTTCTAGTTCATTTATGGATTAGCGGGATGCTCGTAAGCGGTATTTAGTGGTTTTATTATGGAGATCCCGGTTGTGCTCACTTTTAGTGCATTCGGGATGGAGCTAGAGGATGTATACCACGCCTACACCAAAGGAGAAGCCGAGCTGCCTCGACGCTTGTAGAAGACCGAAGACCATCTCAGAGGAGAAGCCATGACCGAGATGGAGCAATTGCGACCAAGATTCAGCCTCAGAGAAGAAGTCACGACCGAGACACCAATTTCGCGATCGAGACTTAGCCTCAGTTGAGGTGTCATGACCGAGACTCTCTATCACGACCGCGACCATCCACGAACCTGAGAACTAGAGCAAAGTAGTGATCGCGACTCCTATGTCACGATTGTGACACGGACACGGACGACCCATATACAAAGATTTTATCCGAGATTTATTAGTTTTTTCCACATCTTTTGATTTATTTGCATTTATTTTATTTCCCTTTTATTTAGAGACTATATAAGGCTTTATAAATTAGGTTAGAAGGACCTTTGATCCTTTTTCCAATTTTCATTCTTAGAATTCAGAAGCAGCCAAGAAGAAAAGCTTCCACCTTTGTTCCACTTTCACCATCTTCCTTGGTTTGTTTTCCCATTCATTCATCCATATGTATTCATTGCTTTCAATGGCTATGTTTGGCTAAGTTCATCGTAGTTCACTCTTAGGTTGAAGCCATTGTTCTAGGTTTGTTGTGAGAATTCTAACGCTTATGTTCTAAGTTTAATTTCAGGATTGTTTTATGATCTCTTGTGCTTAATCGTATCATTGATTGATCTTGATTTTATCTAGGTTGCAAACTAGGTTGATTATTATCCATCATATTGCTAGGCTTGATAATTCTATTTGAAAAGTCTTATCTTTAGGTAGCGAGCATAATTTACATAGACTATTTGCGACTGCTTATTGTGTAGAGATTACGAACCTGTGTCGAGTATCAGTGATTTGCCAATGGTATTGCATATGCCTACTTATCTTTGTTCTTTATGCTGTTGTGTTATTGAATCTTGGGATTTCCTTGGTTATAACGTACAATAAAGGTTTCTAGGACTATTTTGACTAGTTGCTATTTACGAACAAAGAGTAGGACAACCGGATTATATAATTCAGAATCTAAGTTAGTAGAATTCGATAATCAACATTCCAATTGAATAATGCGCTGATGCTAAAGGAGTGAGATTTTTACCATAATCGTTTACAACCCAACAAATTCATTGCTTTTATATTTGCTTAGTTACTTAGTTATTAAGATCACATAAAACCCCCCAACTGTTACCACTTGGTAGCATAATAGGAAATAAACTATTGTTCTGGCTCTCTTGGTATTCGACCCTGACTTCCCACTTTACTAGTGGTTTCTTTAGTTGGGTATCTTTGATAGGGACAACGACCTTAATCGCCTGTCAAATTTTGGCGCCGTTGCCGGGGAGCCAAATGTTATAGTTTATTTCTCTTTGTGTTACTACTTTGGTGTGAACCTATCTTATGGTCCACACTCGTGCTACTAATTCAGATTTGCTTGATTTCATTCCAGAGATAGGGCGGACGCACCTACGCAACCTGCCACAATCTCTACAAAATCTTGTAATCGAATAATGGCTGCGAGAACGCTGCGACAGCTTACGGACCCAGATCTGACGCAACAACACCTGGGAGTAACGCTGCCTGCCCTGAATGCAGGTGTTACGTTCGAACTAAAGACTGGTTTCATCAACCTGCTACCGAAATTCCATAGCCTGGTTGGGGAAGACCCGATTATGCATCGAAGTGAGTTTCACGACATCTGCAGCTGTAGTAAGCCGAGTAATGTCACCGACGAGCAGATTAAGATGAGAGCCTTTGGTCTTACATTGAAAGATAGCGCGCGGCAATGGTACTATTTGCTACCCACCGGGAGTATTGACACTTGGGAGAAGCTACACAAAGCCTTCCTTAGTAAGTATTTCCCGTCCAAGAAGGTCGTTGCGTTGAGTGATCGCTCTTTTCAACGCAATGGCATTCTTGGACGGGAAATACTTACTAAGGAAGGCTTTGTGTAGCTTCTCCCAAGTGTTGATAATCCCGGTGGGTAGCAAATAGTACCATTGTCGCGCGCTGTCTTTCAATGTAAGACCAAAGGCTCTCATCTTAATTTGCTCGTCGATGACATTACTCGGCTTACTACAGCTACAGATGTTGTGAAACTCACTTAGATGCATAATCGGGTCTTCCCCAACCAGGCCATGGAATTTCGGTAGCAGGTTGATGAAACCAGTCTTTAGTTCGAACGTAACACCTGCATTCATGGCAGGTGTACGACTATGTCGAGAGGTTCGCGAGATTATGTGCTAGCTGCCCATTCCATGGGTTCAAGGAGAAAGACTTGGTGACCCACCTTTACAATGGGTTACTTGATAATGAGAGAAGGTTAGTAGACGCTGCTTGCAATGGTAGTGTGCTGAATTTGACTCCTGCTGAAGCCAGAGCCCGACTTAACGAAATAGCTGAAGGGACTAGGAGTTTTTGGAGAACGTATACAAGGAAAGGAGCCAATGCTGTGAGTTCCGGGGATCCTGGATGGAAGAGTGAGATCGCTGAATTAAAGAGTATGATCAAGAATATCACGTTAGTAATCAACAACCAGCACGACTATGTGGTATTTGCGCAGATGATAGTCATCACACTGATGCGTGTCCGCAACTACATGATCAAACTATTGCTGAAGTGCATGTTGTGGGAGGTTTTGGTCCTTCCAGACCTCGGTATGAGAACAACAACAACTACAATCAGAGAAAAAATAATAACAACAACTACAACCCGAGGGGCAATGATCATCCTGGTTTTAGATGGAGCGAACCGTCCGGTGGACAAAATCAACAACATTATCAATACAATAACCACTACCACGCTCCATACCCACCAAAGCCACAAGAGCCATCTATGGAGGAAATGCTCAGATATTTGACCAAGCACTTCACCACTCATGCCCAAACAACCGAATCTAGCATAAGGAATCTAGAGAAACAGGCCACACAGATAGTGGAGGTAGTCAATAATTTAACACAACAGATCTCATGCAAGTTATCGTCGCAAACTGTAGCAGCTCCGAGAGAAAATGTAAGTGCCACCATGATATGAAGTGGACGAACACTCGGTGAAAAGGAAGAAGAAGAGATGATGCGAAAAGAGTCTGAACAGCTGTCACGATCGAGACAAGGGTGTCACGGTCGAGATTTGGCCTCAGAGAAGGAACCATAGCAAATGTCACGATCGAGAGAGGGAGTCATAATCGAGACTTTGTCCCAGTAGAAACGTCACGATCGAGACAATATTGTCACGACCGAGATGACGGTGTTTGGTTTCCGAAAAAATCAACGAAAAGGATCACGAACGTGACACAATGTCACGATCGAGATTAATCCCCAGTTCTCATCATCACGACCGTGACCAACCATCTCGACCGCGACTCAGTGCTAATGCTCGTGACTCCAAACTGCAAAGTGCCGACGACGATTATGAGAGGCGACTTCAAGCTAAGACAAGAACACTATGTGAGGCCCAACTTTCCTCCGCTGTACTACGAGAAACCACCTTCCCCTTTCCCAGAAGCCTTGAAAGACACGCGCACACCTGCAAACGACAAGGGAACTCTTCGAAATGTTTAGTAAGTGTGAGGTGAACATCTCGTTGCTTAAGCTCGTCAAGAGTGTTCCGCGCTATGCTAAGTTCTTGAAGGAGCTCTGCACCATGAAGAGGAACCAGAAGCTGAAAGGGAAACAAAAGGTGCAGGTAAGCGAGAGAGTTTCCGCGGCCATCCAGCAGAAGATAGCGACTAAGTGCTCGGATCCACGTATGGTTAGTATCCCTTGTACTATCGGTAAAACTAAAATTTGATAGGGCCATGCTAGATTTGGGTGCTTCTAGTAATGTTCTGTCATGTTCATTATATAAGTCACTAGGACTAGGACACCTGAATGAAACAGGAATTGTAATCCAGCTAGCTGACAGGTCTATGGTTTACCCGAAAGGGGTAATCGAAGATGTGTTAGTTATGGTGGATAATCTTGTATTTCCTGCGGATTTTTATGTGTTAGATATGAATCATGATGCGAAGGCTGCACCTATCCTTCTGGGTAGACCCTTTATGAGGACAACAAAAACTAAATTAGATCTAGGACACCGGGGCGCTTACACTTGAGTTTGACGGGGATGTTGTTAGTTTTAACATATATGAAGCTACGACACAACCCCCGGATGATAGCTCAGTATTTTCTATTAATGAGGTTATTAAACCCCCCGAACTATGTTCGGATGCACTGCGCGCCCCGCTCCCTAATTCCGTTTTGGGCGGTAGCCCCACTTTTCTAACTACACAGGGCAAGGAACCTGCTAGTACTTTTGTGCAGGTTAAGAAGAAAGCAAATACACGGCCCCAAGTTGAGTCGAAGTGTGGGAAAGTAAGACGAAAAAGGTAAAGCAAAGGTGGAAAGTTGCAGAGGTGAATGGTCTAAGGTTCAAACCTTTCCAGAACTGGTTCATACAAGAGATCCTAAAATCGGAGGTTCCAAAGGGACCGAAAGACGCTGGTTGAATCATACCACGTCGTGTCACGATGATAACTAAGGCGCTGATGGGGAGGCAACCCGAGGGAGGATTACTAACGTTTCTCCCATTATTTTTCTTTGTTTTTGTTTCTTTTTCAGGAAAAATCGCGGGATTAGCATGTCGGAAGCCATAGGAGGATAAAAATGACGTTAATCTTCCTCAGCTACACTTGTCACGATCGTGACACCCGTATATAAAAAAATTAAAATTCCACATCAGCAACTCCCCTCTCTTTTACCATCAGCCGGTCCTAGGAGCTTATTATATGGTGTTAACTAGCGACTATTAGCTTAGGATTAGTGGTGTTTAGGTGCTTAACGAGTGGTATTCCCAGAATCCGGTATGGTGTTCATTTATGTATTTGAGGGATGCTCGTAAGCGGTATTTAGTGGTTTTATCATGGAGATCCCGGTTGTGCTCACTTTTAGTGCATTCGGGATGGAGCTAGAGGAAGTATACCACACCTACACCCAAGGAGAAGCCAAGCTGCCTCGACGCTTGTAGAAGACCGAAGACCATCTCAGGAGCGGTGTCACGACCGTGAGAAGATAGTCGCGACCGAGATCCAGCCTCAGAGAAGAAGTCACGACCGAGACATACATGTCGCGATCGAGACTTAGCCTCAGTTGAGCTGTCACGACGGAGACGCCCTGATCACGATCGCGACCTTCCACCGACCTGGGAACTGAAGCAAAGTCGCGATCGCGACTCTCATGTCACAATTGTGACACGGAGACAGATGGGCCCAATATTGAAGATTTTATCCGAGATTTTTTATTAGTTTTTCCACATCTTTTGATTTATTTTGATTTATTTTATTTCTCTTCTATTAGATACTATATAAGTCTATAGAAATTAGGTTAGAAGTGTAGGATACGTATTTGATCAGCCATTGTTCACTGTCACTAAGGTTCATTAAACCTTAGATGCGCTTAACAAGTATTTAATTGCGCTTTGAATACTTGAGATGCGCTTGACCTATGTAGAATTGTTAGTAATGATTTTACTAAATTCCTTAAGTGTGGAAGAGGTCAGACAGACAATTAAGCGCGCTTTAAGTTGTTAAAGCGCACTTCTATTTGCACACACACAAGAGGTTATCCAAGGTGAGAACCCTAAGTCACTAATTGACTCGGGATAAAACTCACCACTACTTTGTATTAATAAAAGTGATGATTACAACTCTCGCTTCAACTCTTTGAAACTCACTCGTAACTCTCACTTCTACAATACTGAGTTTAGCTCTAAGAACAAATGAAGGCAATCTCAACTCTCTCCGATTACAAACAAGTCTATCACTTAAGCTCTCTATAGCTTCTCTATAATTCTCTCCGTTTGTAATAACATAGAGTGAATGCAACAGTCCTATATTTATACACAAACCTTAAGCTATACCTCTAAACTTAATTTCGTGTAACAAACGAAGACTAAGCATAATGCCACCTCATCAATCCGTGCACCTTGATCACTTCACCAGAATTAATCAACGGCTTGTATTGAATTGGTTTTGTTCTCTTCTTGTTGATGCACGGCACCTCAGCAATCCGTGCATTTCGCTCTAACAACCTTCCTCCACGCTGGCAATCCCTGGGGTTGCGTCAAAAAAGCCTTCAAACCCTTCTCGCGCCTCTTGCACACTCGGTTTTGAATCTTTCCGCTTACCAGCCTTTCCTCACGTTTGGGCGTTGTTCTTCTACGATAACGCACACTCTTTGCTTTGGCGCAACCTCGTGATCAAAACTACATCCGCTTCATTCAAGCGCATCTTCTATGCCTTAGAAGCTCGCTTCTACTCACTTCTGGAGTTGAATGGGATTATTAAACACCTGTTGCGAAACTTACTTTCTCCGCGTGGTGTTAAGCGCAACTGTTACCAGTTGAAGCGCATCTCTAAGTGACTTAAACGCATCCTTACAGATATAACAATAACCTGGAAGTCTTAAAAACACTAAGAGATTAAACATATTAGTTTGTTATCATCAAAACAAAGAGAAATAGATTAAACTTTAACAAGACTATTAAAGCTCAACTAACAAATCTTAAGCTAGTCTAGCTTAAGCACTTAAATGTGGAAAAGGAAGATTAAAACAATAAAAGCTCAATAAAACTTGCAAGGATATTTCAAGGTGAGAACCCTAGACTTCTACCAAGTCTGGGATGAAACTCACCACTACTCTTTATTGCTTTACAAAGTTTAGGCGAATACTCTCTCGCTCTTCTCTAGCCTTAGTGTTTCCTCTCACTTTATCTCAAAGCCTAACTCTTAAACAACAAAGCTACCTTACTCAGCTCTCACAAGTGTCTACTCTCTCTAGTGTCGATGCTTACAATTGATTTCTATATGTGAAGCATGCCTTACAACAACTGTTCACTAGCTATTTATAGAATTCTAAGCTAAATCTAATTCAGCACAATTTTATAATGTATCTTACAAGAATAACAACCAAGCCAGCTCATCAATCCGTGTGCTCTACCTTGCAAATCACTCCACGCACTTGAATCCACGATATGTACGTCCTGTGCTTCTTTGCAACTGCTTAAGATGCTCTTGTGTTTTCTTGCTCGTTGATGCGCTTTTCCAGCTCAGCAATCTCGTGCTCCTTTGTTTCTCCATGTTAGGGATCCCCGTATATCCACTCTACCAAAGTAGAAAACTCTAACAACCTCCAGTTGTGCTCTTTTCTCTTTAGCTCTAGCTTCAACGACCTTCCTTCCATGAGCAAACTTCTTTTGCGCGCTCCAGTTGTCCACTTGAATTATTCCACGTGCTTTAACAATGAACACTCGGTTAGTTCCACTTGTTTCACTTTGTTATTTCTGCACTGCCAGCTTGACTCCTCAATGCACATCGCGACTCACACTTCCTTATTTTAGCCTTTGCGAGACGAGAATTATTTGCAGACTTTGAAACCGAAAGGAAGAGGATTAAGGATTATAGGAGGTTTAACCATTTTCCACTAGGGACCCAAAATGAGTAGACATCTGCATTCTGGCCTGAATAATTTGATTTGAAAAAGTCTTGTCTTTAGGTAGCGAGCATAATTTTCATAGACTATTTGCGAGTGCTTATTGTGTAGAGATTATAAACCTGTGTCGAGTATCGGTGATTTGCCAATGATATTGCATAGGCCTAATTATATTTGATCTTTATACTGTTGTGTTATTGAATCTTGGGATTTCCTTGGTTATAACGTACAATAAGGGTTTCTAGGACTATTTGGACTATTGCTATTTATGAACAAAGAGTAGGACAACCGGATTAAATAATTCAGAATCTAAGTTAGTAGAATCGATGATCAACAATCCAATTGAATAATGCGCTGATGCTAAAGGAGTGAGCTTTTTACCATAATCGTTTACAACCCAACAAATTCATTGCTTTTATATTTGCTTAGTTACTTAGTTATTAAGATCACATAAAACAAAACCCAATTGTTACCACTTGGTAGCATAATAGGAAATAAACTATCGTTCTAGCTCTCTTGGGATTCGACCCTGACTTCCCACTTTACTAGTGGTTTCTTTAGTTGGGTATCTTTGATAGGGACAACGACCTTAACCGCCTGTCAAGAACCCTCCATATTACTTCTTCACTCGATGCCCGTTCACCTTGAAATATTATGGCTCTCCTCATCATATAGATTAACTGCACCATGAGGATAGACCTTGGAAACGATATATGGTCCCGTCCATCAGGATCTCAACTTTACAGAGAGCAATTTGAGGCGAGACAAAAATGACATTATCTCCAGATTTGAAGGTCTTCCTCAAAATGTTCTTATCATGACATGTCTTCGTCTTTTCTTTGTAGTGCAAGGCATTACCATAGGTCTCAAGTCTGGCCTCCCCCAACTCACTTAATTGGAGCTTACAAACTCCCCGACTTCATCTAAGTGCATGTTGCACTTCCAGACTACCCAATACGCTCTATGATTGAGTTCAACCTAGAGGTGGAAAGCCTTACCAAACACAAGTCGATGCGGTGACATACCAATGGGTGTTTTATAAGCTGTCATGTAGGCCCAAAGAGCATCATCTAATCATAAGCTCCAACCCTTCTTGCTGGGAGAGAATATTCTCTAGAATGGCCTTAATTTCTCTATTTAATACCGCTTCCATACCTTTGGTTTTGGGGTGATATGCCATAGAAATTCACTGCGTAACATGATACTTCTTAAAAAGTGTGGCAATTGTTCTATTGAAAAAATGTGCGCCCATATCTCTTACAATCGAAGCAGGAATCCCAAATCTAGAAAATAAACAAGACATTAGGAAATCTGCCACTGCCTTAGCATCATCAGTTCGGGTGGATTTATCTTCAACCCACTTCGAGACGTGATCCACCATGAGAAAAATATAGACAATACCTCCAGATTTAAGAAAATGACCCATAAAATCAATGCCCCAAATGTTGAAGATCTCGTAGAAAATTATGGGCGCTTGTGGCATTTCTTGTCTCTGGTTCATATTCCCGACCCTTTGACACTTGTGATAGGACTGAAAAAAGTTCATTCGCATTCCGAAAGAGAGTTGGCCACCAAAATCATGTCTCAAGCACTTTCCTAGTCGCATGCTTTGATCCAAAATGACCCCCACATGCACCATCATGAAAAAATCTAAGGATTGAAGACACCTTATTCTCTCTAATGAACTAGAGGACTACCTGGTCAGCTCTAAGCTTCCACAAATATGGATCATCCCACACAAAATATTTTGACCAACTGCATAACCTATCTTTCGCAGCTATGTTGTATATGTGTGGAAACGTTCCCGTGAGATAGTTCACAAAATCTGCATACCACGACTCAATGTGATCAAGGCGCATAAGACACTCATCAAAGAAGGCAGTGTGGATCTGTGTCTACGAGGCGTTCTCCTTATGGACAAGTCTACTAAGGTGGTTAGCAACAAGATTTTCAGCATCTTGTCCTTGATCTCAATGTCAAATTCACTCAAGAGCAAAATCCACATAATCAATCTAGGATTAACGTATTTCTTCACCATCAAATAATGGAGTGCTGCATGGTTAGTATAAATAATCACCTTGGTACCTAGGAGGTACTGCTAGAACTTTTCTAGTGCAAAGACCACAACAAGAAATTCCTTCTCTATTGTATTCTAATTTATCTGGGCATCATTCAGCGTAGTAGAAGCATATTGAATGACATGGGAGGCGCGCACCTCTTTCGGGCCTAGGATTGCACCCACTACATAGTCGCTAGCATCACACATAAGCTCAAAAGGTTTGGTCCAATCACATTCTGATAATAGGTGCACTTGTGAGGTGCTCTTTCAAATCATCTAAAGCTACGTTGCAAGCATCACTAAATTCATACCCAACGTCCTCTTTCAGCAGCTTGCACAAGAGTGAAATTCTAGGAAAGTCCTTAATAAACCTGTGATAAAAGCCTGCATAGCCTAAGAAAGAACTCACTTCACGCACATTAGTAGGATAAGACAAAGTTTGAATTACATCAACCTTTTCCCTATCGACCTCAATACCCTTAACAAAGGTTAGTCTTAACACACCTAGAAAAGGTTAGTCTTAACTCACCTAGCAAGAACTAATGATAAGTGATGAAGGCATGAATCAATATCATCCCATGTACAATAAAATCATCCATGAAAACCTCTATAAAATTTTCAATACTTAGAGAAGGAGCTCACCATACAACATTGTAATGCACATGGGGCATTGCATAGCCCGAATGGAATACGAAGATCGAAAAATTTACCAAAAGGACATGTGAATGTCGTCTTTTCTTGATCCTTAAGAGAAATGACTATTTGAAAATAGGCAAAACACTCATCAAGGAAACAATAGTACGCCCGTCCTGCCAACCTTTCTAGCATCTGGTCAATGAAGGGAAGGGAAAATTGGTCCTTTCTTGTTACCACGTTTAGCTGACGGTAATCAATATAGACTCTGTAGCCTATCTGAGGTTGAGTAGAGACCTTATCACCATTAGGTTTCTCCACTATCTGAATTCCACAGTTCTTTGGCACTAGCTACGTGGGGTTAACCCACTTACTATCAGAGATAGGATAGGTCATCTTTTCTTGTAAGAGTTGCAACACCTCTTTGTTTACCACTTCCATCATAGGTGGGTTCAAGTGCCTTTGAGTCTGCCTCACTGGTTTCTTCTCACCTTCTTGTAGAATGCGGTGAGTACAAGTAGTAGGAATAGTTCCCTGGATATTAGTAATAATCCAGCCTATTAAACTTCTTGAGCACATTTTCAACCTTTCCTCTTGATCTTGGGTGAGCTTACTTGAAATTATAACTGGTAGAGTCTCATTCTCACCCAAGAACACATATGTCAAATGGTCATGAACGGTTTTTAATTCAACCACCGGAGCCTGTATAATAGATGGTAAAAGCTTTTTACTTGGCAGGGTTAGTGGTATCACATTCTTACCATTTAAATGTACAGTGGTTGATACTTACTATCAATCTCCATTATCATTTCTTGCACGTTAGCTGATAGAGAGAAATCTAGTCTAGAATCTATAGCAAGAGCTTTTATATAATCTAATCTATCATCATCAAACACATCCTGTACAATAGGCTCTATCATGTCTATAACATAAGCAAATTGGTCACCAGAAGGATGTTTCATAGCCTCAAAGATACAAAGTGAATCATATTTCCATCAAATTCCATGGTTAGAGCACCCGTAGCAACATTTATCGCAGCATACACAGTTTTAAAAAATGGTCTACCTAACAGAATAGGGATCAAAATCTTATCATGCTTCATAGTTAACACATAGAAATCAGTAGGAAAAGTAAGTTCACCGATATTAACAAGCAAATCTTCAACTAACCCTAATGGTTTCACACAAGAACGGTCAGCAAGCTGTATAGATATATGTAACTCAGCTAAAGGTCCTAATTTCAAAGTCTTATACAGAGAAGTAGGCATCACATTAATCAAAGCACCCAAATAAAGCATTGATTTTCCTAGTTTAGCTCCACCTATAGAGATAGGAATAGTAAATATACGAGGGTTTTCACACTTTTTGGGCAAACGACTTTGGAATGCTGCTGAGACTTGTTCGTTCACCTTCACCTTCTTCTTGCTATTCTACTCCTGTACCCTCTTGTTGGTGCATAATTTCTTTAAGAACTTGGCATACCGTGGCACCGGTTTGATTAGATCAAAAATAGGGATATTGACTTCCACATTCTGGAACGTCTCAAAGATATCTTTCTCGTTCTTCAATGGCGGAGTTGGGCTGAGAACGGAAGGAAATGGGGGCAACGGGTTTGTTCATGTCAAGCCAATTCTTATCATATGAAGTTTTATCATCACTTTTGGCTTAAATCTAGATTTCAGTGGGCGCTAGTTTGAGAAGGGCGTCCGCCGCCAAGAGCACCATCTTGCGCCAATTCTGGATTTAATGATCGGCGGGCACCACTATTAGAGGGGAAGTCATTTCCATGAAGGAGTTCCTCTGTATCAGAATTTAGGCAGGCACTGCTACTTGGGTGGGTTTGCCGAGCGGTGTTTTACTTCAACTAAAGCGGGCACTGAAATCATTTAGGTGGCCTCCTTCGCCTGTGCCTTTTTCTAGTAGCAAATTCCGGCGGGCGTCACTCTTCGAGGGGTGTCCCCCGTCGTGTACACTGTATTCTTACTCTTCAATGATTTCATTTTGGTGGGCGCCGCTATCATTTTGGCGGTCGTCGCATGTTGGAACTTGACGATTTTCATTCGATTCTTCTTCATCTAGATCGACCGCCTCCTTGCCAACCAAATTCCTACCGCTTTGAAGAGTGACGACGTTAACATCTTGTCTTATTTCACTTGTTGGACTTATAATTAGAGCATCGACATTGCCCAACTTATCATTCAATATAGCAAATCTATATTCTATGCTCCCCATTCTTGCATCAATCCCAACCGTTGTGATTAAAGTGTCTCTCATCTGGCCATGAATGAGTTTCCTTCTTGATGAGCTTGTAAAATACCCTTTAACACATCATTAAGAACTTGCACAGTAGGAGGATTAGGGGTATACACCGGTTTGTTCCCATTGAACTCACATTTGCTGAGTTTAGAGGACAAGATTCAACTGAATGAGTTGCCATATGACAAATATCACAACATAGTATCGGTCGTATTGGTTCGCTCCCTCTCTTAAGAAGGCGCACCTCCTCCTTTAGAACTTCTATTTGGTTTGAATTACACTCGCTGATTTGGATACTGGTCTCTGAATCCTCCATGCTGTACTGCCTAGAATGCTCACAAATGCTTGATAATATTCACCACCTCCTCATGATCCTTCATCATAATATTTCCACCACAAGCTGAATTCACCAATCGACGGTCATAATCACAAAGTCCATCATGGAGGTATAGAATTAATTCATGCTCAACAAATACATGGATGGGACAACTACATATAAGCTTCTTGAACAACTGGAAATAGGCATAAAGTGATCCGTGCTCCGTTTGCTCAATATTCCAAATTATTTTTCCAGCGTGATTGACTTTGTAACAAGAAAATATTTACCTAGGAATATCTTACTCACTGCTGCCTAGGTGGTAGCATTTCCTGGCCAAAGTGTTCGATACCAATCCTTCACTGCATCTTTCCAGGAAAAAGAGAAGAGTCAGAGTATCATTTGATCAATTGGAATACCATGTGGTTGGGTGACTATGCACACCTCTGAGTACTCATCCAAGTGTTGGGTGGGAATCTCTTGCATTGTTCCACTAAATTTCGGAAGTAAACGGACTACACATGGCTTTATTTCAAACGTAAACCCATCATCTAGGTCGGGGAATAGCATACCACGTCGCTCGGGCTCCAAGGTATGAGTGAGCAAGGACTCAATAGTATGATTAGACATCCCAAAGTCCTAGATAACTAATGAGAATGAATTCCTGAAAAATAAAGGCACTTAGAAACTATTAGTAGCAAAGGAACGAGTCATCAGATAGACTCATTACAAGATTGATGCATAAATTAATCACAAAGTAAATTATCGCCTCCCCCGCAACGTCGCCAATTTGATAAGCAGAATGTTTACTGATCGTTCATAGGTCAACAGACACTCCGTTATGCAAAAGAAAAGATCTTAGGATCTCAATATCATATTATCCAAAAGTAATCCAAAGGAATTTCAGTGAAAGCACGTGTAACACCCCCAATTCACATGGGAATATTACCGCCGATGACTTTAGACTCTCATGTCCAAAATCATCCAGGTTTATATCATTGAACAAAACATAACACATATATTTATAAAAAATATCAAAGTATTACATAATAATGCAGAAAATCAATACAATGTGAAATTGTAATACAAATTATATCAGTGGAAGACTTGTAAAATAACAATTATATATATAACTTGATCAACATCAGGATCGTCAACCTTGATAACATGAACTTGAAACATTAACTGCCAACTATTGGGATTTCTTCTTCACACCTCGGGAGCACCACCTTATGTGCCGTATGAAAATAGATGACACCAGCCAACCATGCAAGAAACTAGCAGTCTGTTAGTCTAATAAAAGACTATGCAAATGGGATTTATATGATGCTCTTTGTGGCCGTATCTAGTTAAAACACATCAGTTCTTGAATGAAAGCCGATATCCGGGGGGAAATCTGATACTTCCACCGAATTAGGAAAAGATATGTATATATATAGCAAGAGAAGACTCCAAAGAAATTGAGTCTTATGGGAATTGTTTATAACAAGAGAAGGCTCCAAGGGAATTGAGTCTTATGGGAAATATATATAACAAGAGAAGACTCCAAGGGAATTGAGTCTTATGGGAAATATATATAACAAGAGAAGACTCCAAGGGATTGAGTCTTATAGGAATTATTATTTCTATAATATACATTTGTGTGGGAACTTTTTAGATAATAACCAACGATGGTTTTATAAAACAACCTTCCATGAATAATTGGGTCAACGACCAACCTCACTGTATAAGTGTTGTGCGAATTCAGATTGGAAAGATGACTTACTTAACTAGGAGGCCAGACGATTTTCCAAGTTGTACTAATCGCCCGGAGGTTTATTAATTATGTGCATAATAGCAGTTATCTTCTTTACTTCTCAAAACGTACATTCAAGTTGAAGCTTTTAATAATGTCTCCCAATGAGAACGAAGGGAAAAATCCCGATTGTCGGCACTGGCTAAGTGCACCACCACTTATATCAACATATAAGGGTACGATCATGACCAAAAGATATTAGGGCACATCCTCCTAATACCGAGTTATAAAGAAACAACTAGACCTCGCGAGGTATATAGTGTTCCTACGAATACTCGTTCTAACTATACAATATGTCCACAACAATTCCACAACAAAGCCCATCTATCACCCTAAGGTAATAATATAATCATATATATATATAGTATATCCACTATATGCATACAACCTAAATAACATTTATTTTAGGTTAATAGAGTTCCCAACACACAAGAGAGTAATATTTTATCCCAACTTAATATAACAACCGATTCATTGTTAATTAAGACAAATATGGAATAAAAACAATAGATAAGCAAGAGCGAATCGCCACTTCCCTTAGTCAGAAGATGTGGATACAGATCGAATGGGGAGAGGGTTCCTAGTTGACGGTCTTGATTCCAGAAACCGAATGTAACTCGGCAGAACAAATGTTGCTGCACAGCTGGGTTCGAACTGTTCGTTCAAGGCTCAAACGGAGACGAAATCAAACATGGTTGGTACCGCTGGCTTTGTATCGAAACGAGATAAAAGTTAGATTCAAGAACATCCATAAAATATGAATTATATAATCTGGAGAAGGCGAAGACCGTGAACACTTACCAGTCACGTCGAAACAGTTGCTGAACTGCGTGATGAACTTCGAAGAGCTCGTTCAGGGATCCAATGATAGCGAAAATGGACGTGGTTGGTACCGTTGGCTTCGTATCGAAACAAAATACATTTTAGCATCAACAAAATCAAGAAAAGATGAACTATATATTCATTAAATGGGAAAACGGTGAGAAGTCACTGTTCACGCTGGAAATCAGTGGTTGGGATGCGCAATGAACTTGGAATATCTTGTTCAGGGGTCAAATGACGACGCAACTGGACGAGACTGGTGTCATTGGATTCTTATCGAGTCTAACTACAATTTAGACTCAATAATATCAGAAAAATATAGACGACAAGTTCACAAATACAGAAAAACAGAGGTGACCGAAAAATCAGAGTGTAAGGACGACTTAGAATCTTCGGAGTTGAATTGATATCATTCGGAAGCGGAATTGGATGATTCATGAGTCAAACTCCACTGATTTGAGTATGAGGAATTCAAATTTGTGACCAAAATAAGTAAATAAAGACTCTGTATCGTGCTTCTCCACTATATGCACGGCGGCGGGTGCCGAAGTCATCAAGGCGGGCACCGCCGCAAGAAAAACTTCCTCTAATCTTCACTTCAACTCCTGGTTTTGGTCTTGATCTTTCCATGACTCCTTAAATCCTTCTAAAAACCTCTAATTCACTTGATCTTGAACACTTCATTTAAATCCAGTAATGTATCCGAATGTGCATTAAAATAGCTCATATCTTACCAAAATAACATCTAATTCTTGTACCATAGATGCTTCGTAGACGCGCCTATCAATTTACGTTGAGTAAGTTGCCAGGCAACTTGATCTGAGTCATACACGTGACGCTGAGATATAGCATTATCAGCTACTTGCACAAGTCGTTGAGAAATCAAGAAGCTGAATCTTACTAGCCAATAAGAGTGAAGCGATCGAGCTTATATGGCAAGCCCGATTCACAATGGACAGAGCACTTCTACAATTCATCTATAAAAGGGTCATAGTTTATGGTCTAAGAACAAGTTTTCATTTTTTTAAATCTTTGTCTAGTTTGCTGAGTGTACTGAGTGATCTTTTCTGTGAGAAAGAGAGATTAAATGTGAGTGCTTTCTTAGAGAGAAATAGAGACAATACCGTGAGAGTGAGTGTGTTGTTCTACATCTTGTAATCTTTTCAAAGCAATAAAGAGTGATCTCGTGAGTTTTGGCCTAAACCTTGTTGGTCAAAGATTCTCACAGTCAAAAAATCTTATTTAACCTATTTTCAACTCTTAATTTCTCTTTAAAAATGCTAGTCTCACTTAAAGATTAAGCCCCTCTATAATTCTTTCCTACATAATGTAGGATGTATTTAACAAAATTTGCCAGAAAGTATAGAACACGTTGTTTAAGAAGTGCGTGTCTTCTTAAAATTACTATACTTTTTGTTGTATAAGAAAATATTGGATTTGGTGTTTGTTACTTTTTTCTGTAAACCGAGCTTAAGGATGAGAATCCATGGAAGAACAAATTAAAACTTTATTATATAAAGAATCTCAGAGGAGGAAAGTTTGTACAATAGCTCATTAAAAGTTGTGAATTAATCTAGCAAGAGGCCTATTTATAATAGAGGAGCAGCATAAAAAAAGAAAAATAACAATTGAAGTTAGTTACAACTGAATTCTATCTACTCTACATCCCCTCAAATTGGAGGCTAGGAAGACAGACCCAACTTTTCAAGAGTGTGGCGGTATTGAATGGCAGTTAATAGATTGGTCATAATTTTAGCAAGCTGATAGGCTCAAGGGACTGAAGTGTAGACTGGTCAACCTATCACTGAGCTTCTTGCGGACAAAATGATAACCAAGTTCAACATGTTTAGTGCATTCATTGTATATAGGATTGCGAGCAATCTAAATCGTTGTCTGGTTATCATATTTGAGAGGGATAGGGGTATCACTAGGGACAGTGAGCTTATGACGGAGGCAAGAAAGCCAAGTGAGCGCAGAGACAACACGTCTCATGGACCGATATTCTGTCTTAGCAGAAGAAAGGAAAATAGTATGTTATTTCTTGATTTTCCAACATAAACGAGTGTTCCTTAAGTGAAGAATAAGCCACTAGCATATCGTCGAGTTGTGGGGACATGAACCCCAGTCAGCATCACAGAAAGCTCAAAGAGTGTAATTTGTGTTTCTGGAGAAAACCAGTCTAGGGAAAGGCATTGGGTTAAGGTATCTGAGAGTATGTTGAAGAGCCTGGAAGTGAGGAACCCGAGAAGTCTTCTTTAATTGACTTAAAAATTGCATAGGAATTGCAAAGTCAGTATGAGTGTTTCTAAGAAAGTTGAGCTTTCCTAGGAGACATCTGTAAAGGAGAGGATCATGGAAGAGATCACCTTCCCATGGCATCTTGCCATCTTTGGAATGGCTATAGGAGTAGGATTTGGTTTGTATCTATACCGAAAATCAAGAGATTAAGTAAGAAAAATGTAAATGCTGAGAAGGCAATACCTGAGCTGTAAGAGAGCAATCTTCGAGCTATGAATGATCCTTTCCAGAAGATGAATCCAGTAGATAAAGTCCTCTATTTGTTTACCAGTTTCCGGTGGCTTCTTCAATGAAGGGGCCTGCATTAGACATCTGTCATGAGTGAAAAGAACTACACAAGAAAGCTTAACACACAGTCTTTTGATAGACAATAGATTATATCTGAAACACTCAACCAGAAGCACATTATTCAATCTAAAAGATTTTGTGACGTATTTCCTGCTGGGCTCCATCAAGATTAAGTGCCACCACCACCACCGCCGTACCCACCTGTCACCGTCCGAAGAGAGACGTGTTGGAGTCGGATATACAGGAGAAAGAGAGACGCGTTGGATTCGGACTCCATAAGGAGGTAGAATCCAGGTGACCCGGAGTCGGACTCAGAAGATGTTGGACGACCTAGAGAATGGGATTTTAGTCCTGAAAGGAAGATAAACCAAGTTGGTGAATCTCATTAGAGAAAAGGAATATGCCCATGGACCATCAAGAGAAGAATTCTTATTTTTACCCTAGTTTGAAAAAACTCTTATTTTCCTTGTTTTTGTGTTAATAGGCTTTGACACGTTTAAACCCATTTAGAGGAACCCTATGCCTATATAAGGAGCTCATGTTTCATTTCTTAGTAGGTTAAATTGAGAGATAAACACATTTCTTAGAAGAAAGTTTCGTATAGTTTTAGGTTTAATTAATTTGAGTTTGGTGGATGTCCATTTTCAAATTGGTTATGAATGTTTGATTTGGTGGACTCTAAGTCATTTCATTCACCTGAGAGATTGAGCGTAGGTGGACTCTTATGCAAGGTTTATGAAACCTCTTTCAAACCCTAGGTGGACTTCTTGGTTTCTAGTGGGTCTTTCAAGTCGTTTAGGTGGACTCTAAAGACGATGTTGATTGCTTACCCCTACAAAGTCACCACCCATTCCATATTATCTACCCTCCATTGGCCAACCACCCCCACCAACACCACACGGCTGACCAACTAATGACTAAGACCGAAGACCTTGGAGAGACGAAGACGATTACCTTGCACTAGAGACGTATCCCCACCCTGGCCCCCATTATTCTATCAAGACTATATCACCAAAAAAAAACTGAAACCTGGACACCATTGGGTATAGAAACAACACATGGTCTAGAAAAGGTCTAACATCCGTCAAAAGTTCCTTATCAAAAGTCATATGTTCACTAGCTCCGGAATCTATAATCCATATGCTATCCTAGCTTTAAAACAAAAGTGAGGCTAGAAGAGGACAAGCAATGTGAAAAAGTAGAAAATATACCAGAAAAATTAGCATTTACAGGTTCCTTGGGACATAAAACACATGGACAATAGTTGATAATACTGGTTGTTGTTACCTTAATCACTAGACTCACCAAATAAGCATTAGATGCTACCACTTTCTTTCCTTTATAATTACGGAAATGAGCAAGGAAACCAATTAGCGAGTAATATCGATCCTTGGAATGACCTTGCTTCTTTCAATGATCGCAAGTGATTGTGGATTAAGTAGGAGTATAGAGGCTTTGATCTTAACACTTCTCCTTTTGGAAAAAGAAGCAACTTTTTTGACTTATTAGATTTGTACGAATGCAAAATAATAAAGAAAATATGACAAAATGTCAATATTCTCTAAAACTGCTTTAACTATGAAGGTAACTAAATGATTACAATGTTTGGAGAACTCTCAATCCAATATCCCTTTACAACAAAGAAATCTGAACAACATTCTTGTTTTAATCTAAACTAGCTTTTCTCTTTTATTTATGGAATTTTTGTCTTTTACAAATGAAAAATACAACATTTATTATACTTGCAAAAATGCTCAATATCACTTGTGAAATTACGAAAAATCTATAACTCCCATCACACATCTTCTTTTAATTTTACTCCCCTAAAATTAGGGGTTTTCAATCCTTCATTTTATTTGTAATGAAAATAGTTAATAGCTATTTCAAACAATCTCTCACTTGAATACTGATTTTAATATGTCCTTACAACTTTCTCCGTGTAGATGAACTTTATGCCTCGTTACTGTTCTAGGCCAACTGAGGTTGAGCACAACTTTAAAAATTTCATTACTGTCACTGTAAACATATATGGGAGATTCTTACATCCTTGGATCTTCTCTAGCTTCAAAATTTCATCTTCTAATAAATATCTAATGCAATGATAACAAAGTCCAATATGCTTAGTTCTTGAATGAAAGGCCAAATTCTTTTCTATGTGTATTGTACTCTGACTATCATTGTACAAAATATTATTCTCTTGCCCGAATCCCAACTCAATTAACAAACCTGGAAGACATATCAGTTATTTACTGGCTTCAGTCACTACTACATATCCTGCCTCTCTAGGGGATAGAGCTACGGTTTTCTATAATTGCGACATCCAACTCACAGATGTGGTTCCAATAGTAAATATGTAACCCGTGGTGCTTTTGCGATGATCAACTTTGCCTCCAAAGTTTGCATCTACATAGCCTTGTACTTTTAGTTCACCCTTACCAAAGTACAAACACTTCTCTATGGTGCCTTTTAGATACCTTAATATCCACTTCAGTGCTTCATAGTGGCTTTTCTTGTATTTGACATGCTCAATATCTAGTCTAGTACAAACCATATCATATATCAAGCTTCCTATGGCCAAGGCATAAGGAAATTGTTCATGGTATTTCTATCATCCTCAGTATGAGGAGACTGGTCCTTAGATAAGAGAAATGACTAGCTAGTGGTGTACTAACCAGTTTATCCTTATCCATGTTAAATCTCTCTAAAACGCGATAGATGTACTCCGATTGAGATAACTGCAAAGTTCCCCTATGCTTATCTCTTGTAATATGCATCCCAAGAATATTTTTTGATGAACCTAAGTCCTTCATATCAAACTCCTTGGACAATTATTGCTTCAACCTTCTGATGCTATCAAAATTTGAACGTGGTACAAACATATCATCACCATAAAGTAGTAGAATGATACAACTAGATTTATAGTTTTTTCACATAGCAACAATGATCAACATTGCACTTCTAGAAACCTTCCTTTTGCATAAAGCCATCAAACTTTTTATACCATTGTCTTGGAGCTTGTTTCAAGCCATACAAACTCTTCTTGAGTTTATACACCATCTCCTCTTTCTGAGAAACCTTCAAGTTGGTGCATGTATATCTCTTCATCTAAATCATCATGATTAAATGAAGTATTCACATCTAACTGTTCAAGATGAGGATCTTCAATGGAAACAATACTCAACACAGTTCTGATGGTACTAAGCTTCACAACTGGAGCAAATAACTCAATGTAGTCTACTCCTTCCTTTTGTTGAAGTCCTTTTACAACTAGGCGAACTTTGCATCTCTTGGAGCCATCATGCTCACCATTAAATCAATATATCCATTTTTTAGGAAGTGGCTTCTTCCCCATGGGTAACTCAGAGAGCTCCCACGTCTTGCTTAAAATCAAAGATTTCATCTAATCTTTCATTGCAAGCTCCCACTTGCTTGCATTTGTGGTCTGACATGCTTCACCATAGCATTCAGGCTCTCCTCCATCTGTCAACAATTATAATTCATGTATTATCTGTAAGGAGCATGAGGCCGAGAAGTTCTTCTCAGTGTTGGAGTCAAAACTTGCGGTGTGAAGGTAGAACACTACCTTGCCCAACTTCTTCGATATCATGACTTGTTACAATCGGTTCTGTCACAATATTATCTGGAACATCATCACTAATATCGACCATCTTTGCTCAGCGTCATCACATTGTACTTTATGTCTATCTTTATACATGATCCTTTTGTTGAAAATCACATCTCTACTACGGATCATCTTCTTGTTTTCATCATCCCAAAGGAGGTAGCCAAGTTCATCACCACCATAGCCTATGAACGTGCATTTCTTGGATTTTGAGTCAAGTTTATTTCTACCTTGGTCACTAATATGCACATATATTGCACTCTGGGTTTGTATAGGATGTACGAAGGATGCGTACAAGACTAACTTTAAGTGTGATAAAAGATAGAGAAAATAATGTCACACTTAACAAGTAGCTACAAAGATAGCGTACAAGGATTGAATTCAGCGAGTTAATATAAGAATGAATTGCTCGCGGAAGAAGATAGAGTAGCTTAAAACGACTAGCTCTTATAAAAGAGTAACTCGATAGACTAGCTTAAGTATTTTAAATATGCGGAATATAAAAACACGTTAAAGCGAGTCTAAGTCCCTTTTGTAAACACAATTCGCGACAAAGTAAGTATGTTATAAACACGGAAGTAAGGGATATGCCACAATACGAAGTTTGAATTGTTAGATAGAAAGTTCAGCTCAATATGCACAGATATTTGGTAAGGTGAGAACCCTTGGATTAACTCAAGCCCAGGATAAAACTCACCAATATATTGATTATATCAAACAGAGAATTACAATCACTTACAACTATCCACTCAATACAATCGTTCTTCATCTCTATACAAGGTTTCCTCCTATTGTTGCTCTCAAGGTGAATTGACACACTCTCTCCCTCAGAGATCACTAGCTTGTCACCGTAAACACTCAATCGTACTCACCTCCTAGCTTTCTAGTCATGTTGTGTTTCTCCTAAACAATCAACTATACTAACTTCCAGGTTTTCTAACCCTTTTGTGTTTTTCCTTGGGTTGCTTCTCCTAAGCGAGCTAGACTGTTTCTCTCCCAATGAGGTTCTCAAGTTCTTGTGCTAACGACTCCTATCACACCTATTTAAAGAATTCCAAACTTATTCCCCAAGTAAGGAAAACCTATACAATATTGCAACAAAGAAAATCGCCACGTTGGAAGTCTGTGTTACCAGAATTCCACACGCATTTCTTCTTTTGTTGAGCAACAACCCTTGTAACAAACTTTGTCCACGCTGGCAATGCGCTCCACACTATTCCTCACACTTCCTATTCGTCTAGCTTGACAATCCACGTCCTTCACTCTCCATAGGCAGGAATCACACATCCTCCTAGTAAGCTTCTCGACTATCCTCGCATGGCCCAAATACTCTACACGCTGTTGTAGGATTTCCACCTGAGACGTTCTTCACTTCACTTGTGTTGAAGAAAAGGATTAACTAGCTCGCATCGACTCTCCACGCGCTACGCTAGTCCTTCTCCTTCAACAGTCTTCCCTTATGGGTTGATTCTATTGTTCTGTTTTGGTCGCAACTGCCTTAGCGAGACTCGTTGTCTTCGCAAGGCACAAAGCTAGTCTCTAGCTTGGTCGCTTGTGTCAAAGCTAGTCTTTTTCTATTAAAGCTATACCTGTAAAGCTCATCAAACATAAGAAGCATCAAATTTTGGGTTTATCATCATCAAAATAAGAGGAGTGTTTAAGCTGAGTACGCTTAAACTAATGCACAACTGAAAACTCTAAGATGCGACAATGTAATCTCTTTTGTGCTTCATTCCTCTTCTAGTATGAACCCGATGGACCTCAATTAATCAAGTAAGCTACTGTATTGATTGCCTCTGCCTAGAACTGCTTTGTAAAACCTGGTTGTAAATGAATGCTTCTAGGTCGCACTGTCAATGTCCGGTTCATACGTCAATTACACCATTTTATTCAGGTGTACCTGGCATATTCTCTCCATTTGAATCCTGCGCTCATAGAATAAATTTTTAAATGTGGTGTCTATGTATTCACCACCATTGTCCTTTCTCATCCATTTAACTTTCCAATTAGTTTCATATTCAACCATTGTCTTCCATTTCCTGAAAATCTCAAAAAGTTCAGAAATTATGTTTTAGAAAGTAAACCCATACCTTCATAGAGTGATCATCAATGTAATAGAATAGTTTTTTCCACCAACAGATGAAGTACTCTTTGGTCTGCAAACATCAGAGTGCACAAGATCTAACTTCTCCTTCTTTTGGGCTCTGGTATTGATTTGAAAGCTTGCTTTCTTCTGCTTTCCATGTATGCACTCCTCACACATGTCTATCTCAACTAAACATAACCTGGGAGTTTCCCTTATGAATGCATAACTTTCATTCCTTTCTCACTCATGTGAAAAAGTCTTTGATGCCACAAGTTGTAACACTCGTTCCCTTCAGCAATTGCTCTCGAACAATAGCCTCTAGACATCATGTAAAGAGAACCACACTTTTTACCATGAGCTACTACCATTGCACCCTTAAAGCATTTTAATTATCACCATGGAACATTGTAGTGTAGCCATCGTCAACCAACTGACCAACCAATATCAAATTCTTTCTTAGATTGGGAATGTGTCTAACATCCCTTAGATTCCAAGCAGACCGGTTCAAATTAATGTTTATTGCACTCTTTCCAACCACTTTGTATGGTTGATCATCTCCAAGGTATACATAAACATGGTTTCCTGAGACATAACTATCAAGTTTCATTCTTCAGAGTGGCATGGAATGACGCTCCAGAATCTATCACCCAAGATTCTTTCTTGCTCTACAAAGAGCAAATCAACACACTGTCTTTTTCCAAGCTAAAACTGATATTCACCTCTGCCTTCATATCTTGGTTCTTTGGTGCACTCTTGCAATGATTTTTGTAGTGCTTGGTCTTCCCACAGTTCCAAAACTTAATAGCCTTTGATCTAGATGAATTATTTAGGTTTGTAGATCTTGACTTCTTGTCTCTTGTCCTTCTATGATGGTTTGATCTTCCGCGTCCATTCCCTCTGGTTGAGTTCCTTACTCTTGACTCTGTATGCAATACTAAAGAGGTTGATGATTCACATGAACCTTTTCGTCAGATCTCCTTACTGAGAACCTGATCATGAACATCATCATATTTTAACTTATTAATTCTTGGTGAGCTACTCACAACTGTGATATTGCATTCCAACTATTAGAAGAGATGATAAAAGTATGAATACTAGTACTTATTCATCAAACTCAATTCCAACGGTTATTAATTGGGTTGTAACTGTATTAAGTGCATTCAGATGTTTAGCTACTGATGCGTCTTCTGTCATTCAGAAATTAAATAATCGCCTTATCAAATGAACTTTGTTCGAGGCTGATGACTTCTCTTACATATTGCAAACAACTGCCATGAGACATGCAACGATCTTTTCTTTTGTTGTTTTGAAAGCAACGTTGCGAGATAACGTCAAGGAATGACTCGAAGAGTTTGTCTATCTAGAAGATTTCAATCTTCATCTTTCAATTCCTCTGGCTTCTTTTTTGAGAGATGTAAACAAAGATTTTTCTGATATAAGTAATCTTCAATCCGCATCTTCCAAAATCCAAAATTTGCATAATCAAATTTCTCAATTTCGACTTTTCTTTCATCTACAACCATTGCTCCCACTCAAGCCTAACTTCTTTGAATCATATAGAACCAAACACGCTGATACCGATTGTTGGGAAAAAGATGGAACTTTTAGCTTATCAGACTTGTGCGAATGCAAAATAAAAGAAAAATATCACACAATGTCAATATTCTCTAAAATTGCTTTAACTATGAAGGTAGCTAAATGATTACAATGTTAAAAACTCTCAACCCAATATTCTCTTATAATAAAGAACTCTGAAACATTGATGTTTTAATCTAAACTAGCTTGTCTCTTTTGTTTCTAAAATTCTTATTTTTTTACAAATGTAAATTTTAACATATTTTAAACTTGCAGAAATTGCTCAATATAACTTGTGGAGTTACGTAAATCTTTAATTTTCATTACATATCTTTTTCTAATTTTACTCCATTAAATTTTGGTTCTTTTCATCCTTTCTTTTAATTATAATGAAATTAGTTAATAGCTAGTTCTAACACTCCTTGTAATTCTCCTTCCTCTGGCTATTAACATTCAAGGAGAGAAAAATCTTTAAGAAATTGGAACCAGATTGAAATTGACGTTGTTTTTATCCTCGAACTCAGGTGTAAACCTCATTAAATCCCATTTGGAATCGCATAATCCTCCAGTTTTGATCTATCTCAATCATCTCTAGGTGATTGTCACAAGTACAAGGTGGCAAGTTCTACAGTTGTGTATTCATCCCAGAGTTTCTCGAGACGAGTGAAATAAGCAGCAATACAAGCAAAACCTTGATTAATATGTAAGCGTTTTATCGATTTCGATTATGAAATCAACCCCAAATGGATCTAGATTTGCCTAAATTCAACCATTGAATCTACTAATTTAAAAGATGGAAATACTAACCATGATCCATGCTTTGCTTGAATTGATTAGTCCAC
>NW_027370070.1:0-38470 GCF_046119375.1 Phyllobates terribilis
AATGGTTACACCAGAGGCAGTCAATTTGTTGATCAGAATTTTGAAGCGCGATTGCCAAGCTGACACGCTTTCACCAGGAAGTTGTTTGAAGGACTAAAACTCCCTTTGAAGCGTGAACTTTTGGGTATAGTTCTGGTCTTCGATCCGTCTGTGTATGGAGATGATAGCTTCCCACATGTGTTTGGCCGTTTGTATCCCAATGACTTTGTTAATGTCCGTGCAGGTGAGTCCGCACAAAATCATATGTCGAGCTTTTGCATTCTTCTCCATCTTGGCGTAGTGCTCTGGTTGCCATTCCGTTCTTGCCTTCAACTGTGGAGGCACCTCATCTCCAAGCTCTATGATTTTCCAGCATTGGTAGTATTGGGTTTGAATGAACGTCGTGTGCACTCCCATCCACCAATCAAGTTCTCCTTCTCGAAGTTGGTGAGGTTTATTGAGGGACATGCCGAGGTTGAACTCTGAGTTCTTCATTGCCGTATTGGAATTGGATCCTACTCTAATACCAATTGTGGATCGTGAAGATCTTAGCCTAACTAAAGATTGAATCATTTGTGCGGGAATAAAAAGGTAAGAACAAAATAAACACTCAATTCCAAAACCTTGTTGATTTGATTTATCGTGGAACTTACAATTACTAGGCGAAACACAGTTCTTAGTTTCTCTAAACTCTCCTAGCTATTGCCTAAGTCCTAAATCAAGATGAACTCTTTCTCTCTTGTTGAACAACCCCGTTTAATTATAAATGAACTAAGATATTTATACTATGGCATAATCGCCGGGAACTAGTTACCTAAAAGCATAAAGATAATAATAAATAAACTACTAAATCTAAACTAGCCGAAGATAATGACAAACTAGCTTCAACTGTTAAGATCTCGAATCTGGTAAATCTCTGGCGAATCAAATCTTTCCTTCTATAGCTCTTGGAAGATATCTTTCCATATATATGCACTCGGTCCCCTTGAGTTTCTTCGGTCCCGTTGAGCGTGTCCTCCTTGTGTAGCGTGTTACTTCTGCAGCTCGATTCTTCACTCTTCGTGTTCGGTCCACTCCAACGTTCATTGGTTCCCTTGCTCCTAGTTAAGCGTCTTGTGCGCTATTCTTCTCACTGGAATCGCTCTTGTATCGCCACTTTAGCTCGTTGCTTTCCATGCTTAATCCTCCTAAATAACTCAAAGGCCTATCCATTTCCTACGATATCTCACTCAATACACATATTAGATTATAAGGCAGTTTTTTATCATTAAAACTGAGTCATTATCAGTTAAAGAACTAAGAGGCTAGTTGATATAACTAACAGTAAGCCCTATAGGTCATCCAATAGCAAGAAGCATGTAGTTAATGACCTGTAAAATGCTTATCATCATAAGCTTGATTCTTCTCCAAGTGCCTTTAAATGTGCTTATCATTCCAAAAGTCAAGAAATCCCCAAAGACTAATAAACCTAGAAAATCTGAGCTTCGATGGGTTCCAAATGTTTAAATGTTATCATTGTAGTGTGAAGCGAGCAACAAGGACAAATGATATATTCATAATGGGTGCTCATGTCATATTACAGGCTACAAAGATAATCCTCTCTCATTTCAAGCAAATGAAGGTGGAAATATCTCCTTCGGCAATTAAAAGACTGGTGGAATCAAGGGACATGGAAAGGTCCGGCTGAATGACAAAGTCAAAGTTCAGATCGTGAATTTGGTTGATAACACGCGCTTAAACTTGTTGAGCGTCGCGCAACATTATGATGAAGGCCCTAATGAAGTCACTTTCACTACCACTAGATGCTTTGTCAGGAACTCAGCTAATGATATTATTCTTAAAGGGGAGCGAGTCAATAGCATCTATCTTTTTTACTCAAGCTACATTCCTAATAGTCGTCTTTGCCTTGTTTCCATTGAAGATCACTCCTCTTTATGGCATCAACGACTTGCCCGTGCAAGTCTACATGTGCTTCATAAGCTTCGCTCAAGCTACAAACTGGTTCGTGGTCTCCTTCCTATCAAGCCTGAGAATATGTCACAGTGTGCTGATTGTGTGCAAGGGAAACAAGTTCGAAGCTCCTTCAAAGCCAAAAATGATGTCACCTCTAAGAAGCCCTTCGAGCTGCTTCATATGGATCTATGTTGGTCGATGTGAGTTCAAAGCCCTGGTTGAGCTTGCTACATATTTGTAATCATTAATGACTTCTCGCGCTTCACTTGGACCTTATTTTTGCGCTCAATAGATCAGGTCTTCTTTCGCTTCTCTGAGCTAGTTCCTCTTCTTGAAACTTCTCTATCTCTACCTGTTCGAGCTATATGATCTGACCATGGAACTGAGTTCAAAAATGGAAACATGTTAAGCTATTGCAGAGAATGAGGTATTAGTCATAACTTCTTAGCACCTAGAACTCCTCAACATAATGGTCTTGTAGAAAGAACGAATCGTACATTAGTGGAAATGGCCAGAACTATGCTTACCTCAACTGGCTTGTCGTCTACCTTCTAGGCTGAAGCTATTAATACTGCTTGCTACATCATCAACAAGGCTACGCTTAGACCCATCCTGTAAAAGACTCTGTACGAGCTAATCAGAGGCCGCCCTCCAAGCATATCACATCTGAGAGGTTTTGGCTGCAAATGCTTTGTTCATAACAATGGGAAGGATAATCTTGGAAAGTTTGATGCAAGAAGTGATGAGGCCATCTTTCTTGGCTATGTTCCCTCGAGTTAGGTATATAAGGTATTCAATCAGAGAACAAGAACCTTTGAGGAAAGTATACATGTAGTTTTTGACAAATCTTCTCTCTCCTCAAACTTCCTCTCTCAGGATCCCTTTCCTGAAATAGCTTCTAAAGAAATAACAAGGGAACCAAGTCCCTCCATCCTAATCCCTCTTGCTCCAACCTTTATCCCCTCATTTCCCTTGTCCACTGACACTAATAGCGAGACTGATGAACAAGAAGTCATGACAATTCCCATACACAAATTCCTTCACCTGATACTGCTCCTCCAGCTCGTGCCTTTCAACAAAGGGACGCTCATCCTCCTACAAATATCTTCCTGCCCTTAGATTCTGTTGTTCAAACCCGCTCCTCTGTAACCAACCTGTCCACCTTTAGTTCCTTCGTTTCTCTCTTAGGACCCAAGAACATGAAAGAGTCCATTATTGATCTTGATTGGGTTGTCGTAATGCCAGAAGAGCTTCATGAATTTGGTAGAAACAAGGTATGGTGACTAGTTCCTAAGCCCTCTTATCGAACCATCATTGGAACTCGCTGGGTATTCAGAAATAGTTTAGACGATTTAGGTGTTGTGGTAAGGAATAAAGCAAGATTAGTAACTCAAGGTTACAACCAGCAAGAAAGGATTGATTATGATGAGACCTATGCTCTAGTTGCTCGTCTTGAGGCCATTTGTTTGTTGATTGTATTTGTCTCTTAAAACCAATTCAACCTATTTTAAATGGACGTCAATACAGCATTTCTTAATGGTCATCTAAATGAGAAAGTGTACGTAAAACAGCTCCCTGGATTTGAAGATGATCAAGATCATGTATATTTCCTTGATTAAGCATTTTTATGGCCTGAAGCAAGCTCCCAGAGCTTGGTACCATTGTCTCTCCGAATATCTACTAGCCAACAACTATCAAAGGGGGACAATAGACAAGACTCTTTTCATTCAGGAACTTCGCAGTGACATCCTAGTTGTTCAAGTATATGTGAATGACATCATTTCTGTGTCACTAACATGTCGTTGGTGGAAATGTTCAAGGACGTTATGAGTAGCAAGTTTAACATGAGCATGATAGGGGAACTAAACTTCTTTCTAGGCCTACAAGTTGTCAAAAAGGATAAAGAAATATATATTCATCAAAAAAATTACCTAAGAGAGACCTTAAACAAGTATGGCATGGATACTTGTAAGCCGTTGTACACTCATATCTCAACAGCAACTAAGCTAGACGCTGATCTAAGTGGCCATATGACCAATGAGACTTCCTACAAAGGCATGGTGGGTTACTTTATGTATTTGACTGCCTCCAGACAAGATATTGTCTTTGTTGTAAGCCTTTGTGCCAGATGATCCAAGAGAGTCACATGTCGCCAACATCAAGCAAATCTTTGGCTACTTGAAGGGAACTAACGACCTTTGTGTATGGTATCCTAAAATTTATGATTGTACTCTTGTTGGATATAAAAATGTTGCTTATGCAAGTTATTTGGTTTTTCAAAAGAGCACACCAGGAATGGCTCAATTTTTAGACCCATGCCTTGTATCTTGGGGCTCCAAGAAGCAAAAATCCATCGCCCTCTCAACCACTGAAGTTCAGTACATAGCCGCTACATCGTGTTACACTCAACTCTTATGGCTTAAGCAACAGCTCTCAGACTTTGGAATCTCAATGGGATCCCTTGAGATAAGGTGTGATAATACCATCACAATCAATATCTCCAAGAACCTTGTGCATCACTTGCGTACAAAGCACATTGACGTTCGTCGTCACTTTCTCCATGATCATGTGGTGAATAAGAACATTAAGCTCACTCATTGCTGGACTGGGATCAAATAGCTGACATTTTCACCAAGGCCCTGAACAAGGGACCGTTCATCAACCTAAGGCTTCTTTTAGAAATTATTCCTTTCAATTGAGCAACCTCCTTGTAAGTTCCTTCTCTATTGACTATGAATTATCTGTTGTTTTTAAGCTTGGGAACTTCGGACTTAGTTGCTTACCTGTAAAGCCTATGCCTTTAGGGGTATTCATCTCTCGCATGCTCTTTGTGATGCTCTTAGAAAGGCCTTGCTACTACCCTCATGAACTGATTGATTGATTATTTGTGTACCTTTGCGTGTTCTTTCTTTCAAGCCATGAAACATAATTACGATGATAGCTGCTTAACCATACCAAACATCCCCTCAAATATGTTGCGTGCTTATAACCTAGTCTCTCAGCTTGATCTTTTTGTCCCATTCCCTATTACCATTAGTCCATACCTGAGAATATTCACTTAGATAATTGCATATTCATAAGTACGAATTGCTTGAGTGCCTTCGTCCTTATTGTTGGTTTGAGCTAGAGTGTGAAACTAGCTATCTCAATCTTTCCGCTTGTTTTTATGATGATAAAGTTAAGTATTTGATGTCCATTTTGTGTGAAAAGCTTTCTAAGAATAGTTCGAGGAGTTAGGAGAGTTGATTTGACACAAGTGGACTAGATGAGTCCATGTGGAGACTAACACACTTTTGAAATGTAATATATCTACAAAGGTTACTTAATGAGTAATGTAATCTATTTCGGTTCTGAAAAGTGAATTCTAGACAAGTATCCCAGTGATCTAGCATAAATAGATTCAGCAAGGCTATGTGGCTCAGTGATCCAGCATAAATGGATTCAAAAAAGCCACATATAGACTTCACAACGCATCACTCTACCTGCCAACGCATCTCTTGTAGTTATTACAACGATTATTTTGCAAAGACACTTGTCACTCAGAAAAGCGTTTCACAGAAAAGCGAGTCTGCTTGTAGCCATTGTAAATCTTTAGAGATTTTAGCCATTGAGATATACTTGTTGCAAATTCATCCATTGAGAGTTAGCTGTTGAGAGATTATAACGATTGATTCTATGGTGAAATCTTACAGAGGAAGGAAGCGCTTCACTATATAAACACGGGTATGCCTTCATGATCATCTTTACCGTGTTCACTATTTTCCTCTTCTTTATGCTCATTATATCACCACTCGCTCCAACCCGCTCTCCTCGCTATTACTCACTCTCAACTCATAACCTCCTCAGAAAGCCCCAACCACTTAAATCCTAAAAACATAAAGCTCCTCTCAGACCAAATGGCCGACAAATATTCTCTCGCTAATCTCTCAAAGGAAGAGCTTCTCGAAGAGCTCTATCGCGACGAAACCATTGATCTTGAAGTGATTGCTCAAGGCTGTCTAGAAAGAATACCTGCTCAGTCCTCCACAACTCCTCCGCCGACAACACCAAAATCTCTGGTGTTGGGATCACCGTCTTCCAAGATTCCCGACACTCCAGCTGATCAAGAACGAGTCACTCTTGAGGTCGCTGAGGACAGAACTACTGAACAGGGTAAGGAGATTGTGCCGATGGATGATCCAATCAGTACCTCAATCGCCAACGTGCTCAAAGATATGGAGAGCATTGAATCAGAGGTATATACTACTCCGGCAAAGCCAGCACAAGGTGAACAACTTCTTATCACTTCTCCTTCTAATCCTCCGAGTCTAGCTGCTTCATTTAAGGATGAAGAGGATGAAGATTTCGCTCGGGACCAGCACAAATTATTCAAGGATGCTAAGAACGAATCAAAGGCCGCTGGTAAGCGAAAGCTAATAGAGATTGAGGAGGAAGAGCTATTGTCTGAAGAAGAAGAAAGTGCAGAATCAGTACCTACTAAGCAGGTTAAGAAGGAAACCAAGTCCAAAGCAAAGAAGAAGCCGAAGAAAGAGGTAAGGTAGTTCATTCAGAGATTCGACCTATTCCATCTGGTATAACCAAGCACGATATACTGCTCCTCTTATAGTTCCACCAGAAATCCTCAAGAGTGATTGAAGATGCATCAGGTTCAGATCGGTGCAGATATATAATGAAGATGCAAAACTAGGACAAGCTCGGGGCTGAACTCGACCTCGTTCGCCAGTTCTATTCTCGCTTTACCAGCAATTCTTCTTCTTCTCGTGAACCTTCTTCTATAAACTTTCTATGGATGAACAATGATGAGGAAAGTTTCAAGGTTAGAGACCTGACAAAGGCAATTGGTCAAGATCCCAGTCCAGACAGCTCAGTGGCTGGTTTTGGTTGCCTCTACAAGAAGAATTGGCCTTCAGATTCAAGAGCGGTCAAGGAAGCGGTTTTGGTAAGAATGTCCATGCAACAATGAAGACTGATCACCTTTCAGCGCCAAAGAGGTTTCTTCACCATTTTATCATCAAGAACACCACGCCAAGAAACACCAACCTCTACCTAGTGACTATCTCTGATTGTTGTGTAATGGCAACATGATTGAATGGAGAGCTCATTCACACTGTGCAAATCATGTTATCGCATATGGTGGTAAGCAGAAATCATAATGGATCCTCTCTCTTGTTTCCACATATTATACCTCGTATGTTAAAGGTTGAAGGCCTCTACAAGCTAGTCTCAAAGACTAGCTTTAACGACGTGCTTACCTTGAGAAGGTTTTCAAGCTCGTTTATAAACCCCCTCCTACTAAGATACTTCCGCCAGCTGCCAGCTCTTTCCACACTCAGTCTAGAGAGTTAGTTACACCTGTTTCCAACGAGTGTACAACTTCTGTTGTATTTGCTATTCAGAACTTGTGTTCGACACTTGAGAAGAAACTCATAGAAATCACCACACAACTTCAACTAATGACATAGTGCCAAGAAGAACAAGGCAATATTCTACAGTCTTTGGTGGCTCTTGCACGTCAGCATGATGCCTAGGGTGTCAAAAGTTCGTGTGGTTTATGTGCTTCTCCGTGTTGTTTTTGCTTGCTACTTGATTAACTAGTAATCTTAGGTTTTCCTAGCTCTCAAAGGTTCAAGGACTATTATGATAATATAGTATGCTTTTTGCTTCTATAATATTGTGTTTTTTCATGGTTACACCTTAATTTTCTTTGCTTAATGACTTAATATGCATGATTACTGAGCTAAGCTTGTTTGCACTATTCCACTTTAGTTCCATTTGCATGAATTATATTGCATATTTGATGATGTCAAAAGGGGGAAGTAAGTAGATACATATCTTATTCAACTAAGGGGGAAGATTTTTAGACCAACTTGGTCTAAGAGGGGACAAAAGTATACTTGCTAAGTGGTTTTAGAAAGATTTTGAGTTGTTTTGTTATATCTGGAAGTATTCGATTAAGCTTCATTGCATATCTTAAGCTTAACTGAGTGTGTTTTGAAATATTATGTGCTTTATTGTTTAAGTGTTTGTCATCATCAAAAGGGGGGGGGGGAATTGTTAGTTTGAGCTAGAGTGTGGAACTAGCTAGCTCAATCTTTCCGCTTGTTTTGATGATGATAAACATAAGTATTTCATGTTCATTTTGTGTGAAAAGCTTTCCAGGAATAGCTCGAGGTGTGAGGAGAGTATCTTGGACACAAACGGACTAGCTGAGTTCGTGTGGAGACTAGCTTTAGGTCTAGAAGGGAAAGCGAGTCTCACCAAGGCAGTGTGAAGAATAAAGAGAAGAAATAAAGACCCAGGTAATGATTTGTGAAGACGGAAGGACTATCTAAAGCGAAGGAGAGTCACTGTGAGATAGTGGATCACGCTTCAAACTCATAGACAGTGTACAAGTAATCAAGTGCCAAGAAGTGAGTCCTACCAAGCAATCCTGCACCAGCGCATAGTGAATTCGGGCGCAGTGAAAGGAAGTCCGAGAAGCTAAGGATAGGGGATAAAGGAACTTCGACCTATGGATAGTGATGATCGGGGATCGCCAAGCTGGACGAATGAAGGAATAGTTGAGGATGTGGAGAGGATTGCCAACGTGGACAAAACGGTTACTCAAGAGAAGAAGCAGAAAACGCGTGGAATCGTTGATGCGCTGCAGGGAAAGGATCGATCAACGGATTGCCAGCGTGGACTTCTTCATTGCCATGTATTTTAGATTTGCTTTACTTGGAGGATAAGTTTAGGAATGATATAAATATGTGCAATAGGTGATGTTAGGCACACAAGCTAAGAAGAGCAAAAGAGAGCTAAAGGCTTTAGGAGAGAAATCTAGAGAGTTGAGTGCTTAGGAAAACCTCGCTTGCGGAGAGGAGAAAGCAAGAGAGAATTGGAAAGAGTGTTATCTAGAGAAAAATTACTCTTTGCCAAGGTTGCGTGAGGCTAGAGTGTTGTCTAAATCACCTTGAGAGTTGAAAGGATTACTTGTACTATGTTGAACGTATATTGTGATGAGAGAGAGTGTTACGAAGTGTTGTAATTACTCTTGATTAATATAATCTATTAGTGGTGAGTTTTATCCAGAGCTTAGTAGAATCTTAGGGTTCTCACCTTGGGAAATTCTTGCATGTTCAAAGTATTGTAGCTAATCTCCCCTTCCGCAACTCTAACACACTAACTGACTAGCTTGTTGTATTTAACTTGGAGATTAGACTAGCTTAAACGTGTTTTTAACTTCTTTATCTTTAAAAAACTTAAGAAAGTTGATCTAGCCACTTTTTAATGAGAGATAGTCAATCCAATCTACTTGATACGATCCGAACTGATTCATATCATGTAAACCAACACTTACAATGTTTAAATATATGCATATGTCTCCTTGTTACTATCAATGTGGTTGGAAACTGAGTTTAAGCGTTATACCAATACCGCTTTCAAAAAGTATCATCAAATTCGATGGAAACCGACCGTCGGTTTTATGGGCACCTGTTGGTTATATGAATTAGCCCTTTAGTTCGTATAACTGATAATACCTTAGTTTTAATGATAATAAACTACCTTATGAACTAATATGTGTATTGAGTGAGATATCAAAGGAAATCGATAGGCCTTTGAGTTACTTAGGAGGTTTAAGGGTGAAAAGCAACGAGCTTAAGAGAAGATACAAGAGCGAGTTCAACGAGAAGACTAGCGCTCAAAGCACTTAACTAGGAGCAAGGGAACTGAGGGATACTGAAGGGGACCGAACAATAAGAGTGAAGGATTGAGCTGCACAAATAACACGCTACACAAGGAGGACAGCTCAAGGGGACCGAAGATATTCAAGGGGATCGAGCACGTATATATGGAAAGAAATCTTCCTAGAGCTAAAGAAGGAAAGAGTTGATTCGCCAAGAGATTTTCCAGATTCGAGATCTTAACAGTTGAAGCTAGTTTGTCATTATATTTGGATAGTTTAGATTTAATACTTTATTTATTATTATTCACTTGCTTTTAGGTAATTAGTTTCCGGTGATTATGCCTTAGTATAAATAGTTTAGTTCTTTTATCAAAAGTGTGGTTGTCGAGCTAGAGAGAGAGAGTTCATATTGATTTAGATCTTAGGCAATAGCTAGGAGAGTTGAGAGAAACTAAGAACTGTGTGGTCGCCTAGGTGTTATAAGTATCAAGAGAAATCAAATCAACCAACGTTTTGGAATTGAAGTGTTTACTTGTTCTTAGTCTATTTTCCGCACAAAAATTTGATCTTTAGTTAGACTAAGTACTTCACGATCCACAATTAGTATCAGAGCAGGATCCAATTCCACTACGACAATAAAGAACTCAGAGTTCAACCTCGGCATGTCCCTCAACAAACCTCACCAGCTTCGAGAAGGAGAACTTGAATTGTGGATGGGAGTTCACACGACTTTCATCCAAACTCAAGACTACCAATGCTGGAAGATCATTGAACTTGGCGAAGAAGAGCTTCCAGACCTGAAGGATAGAGAGGATTGGAAACCAGAGCACTACACCAAGATGGAGAATAATTCAAAAGCTCGACAACTGATTCTGTGTGGACTCTCTAGCACGGACATTGACAAGGTCATTGGCATTCCAACTGCCAAAGACATGTGGGATGCTATCATCTCCATACACAGCGGCAGCGAAGATCAGAAGTACACCAGAAAGTTCATGCTTCAAAGGGAGTTTCAATCCTTAAAACAGCTCCCTAGGGAAAGCGTGTCAGCTTGTCAATCGCACTTCACCATTCTGGTCAACAAGCTAACGGCCTCTGGTGTAACCATTCCAGCCCCTGAGCAGACACTGGCTGTCATCTACGCTATGAGCGATAAATTCGAGCTCACTCGAAGAATCGCACTCATGTCACTAGATTGCAAGAGTTCTTTGACTAAGAGAACGCTGATTCGCTAAAGGGACTCAAGATAAAAGAAGCCACTGGAACAGCGCTAGCGCTGAAGCTCACGAAGGTGCTTGAAAAGATGGACATCAATGATGGTGAAGATTACGAGGACGATGATACAAAAGTCGCCCTTATGACTAAGGTGGTTAAGAAATGGTTCAAGAAGAGAGTTGGACCAGGTGAAGCATCATCTTCAGCCAAGCGCGATCTCAAGGAGTATACATGCTATAACTGCCAAGAGAAGGGCCATCTAGCCAAGACGTGCACTAACCCAAAGGTAGAGGTCACTGAGAAGAAGGCGCTTTTCTCAGCTTAGGGAGAAGAAGAAGATGAAGCTGACCTTCACGAAGGATTTCAGGCAAATGTCTCATGGCCAATGCAGAGGCTCTCACCTCTGAGGCAAAAACTCCTGACTTTTTTCCTAATTGCTTGAAAAGAAAGACCTTATTAATATGATTAAGGGGCTACTAGAGGACACTGAAGCCTTAGAATCTCAAGTCACTGAATATGAAGAGGAAGTTACTGAAATACGTAGTGAATGTCTTGACCTATCCACTAGGTTGGCTGAGAAAGAGATGGCCTTAGTAAATCTAGGAACTGAGTCTGATGACCAAATCCTGTGAGGGTTGCAAGGGTAAGCACCCTCAAGGGGGATCGTTAAAGGACCTAGAACTCAAGGTAGAAAACGACTTAGGGCTAATTCTCACTAAGATCACTGAATTAACTAAATTTGTTAATGAGAAAACCGTGAATCAAACTGTCTTTGTAAAAGCTAGACCTGGATTAGGATATGACGTAGACTCCTCGAAGTGCTCAAGTGCTAGTGAAAATCTCACCATAGAGTTAAGTGAAAAAGCTGAAACCTTAGACAAGGCCCTTCAAATATGTAGAAGCAAGAATGAATTCTTAGAGAAAAAGGTTAAGGCACTTGAACAACCAGTAGGGAATGACAATCACTGGTTTCATGGGAAAAGGGCTCACATGTATGTGAGCCAAGCCCAATGAAATGCCACAAACACAATAGATCCTAAGATTAAGGATCGGAAGCCATTTAGACCTGGAAAAGGAAAATATGGTTATGTGAAGTACAACGAATGGTGCAGGTTCTGTGGTAACAATGGTCACACTATACACTCTTGCAAGAAGAAGCAAGTGCTAAGTAAAAAGGCATACAAGTCACCCGCTCGCGCTACATGTGTAGTGAGTACCTTGAATGAAGCTTCTTACCTAGCGACTACCTCTTCATCAAAAGGACAAAGGCTCGATCGTAGTACTTCTCCTTATACTAACCAGAAAACTAATCCACCCAGAAAAGCTGAGCTTCAATGGGTTCCATAAGTTTGATTGCTTATTTACAGGAAAACTTGAGCAGTGAGAGCAAATGGTACATAGACAGTGGCTGCTCATGTCACATGACTGGAGACAAGGAAAGATTACAACGCTTTCAAGTATATGACAGTGGAAGCGTATCGTTTGCCGACAAGAGAGATAGAGAAATCACTGGACACGGGAAGGTACATCTAAATGACAAGATAGAGATCCAGATGGTGAATTTTGTGGAGAGCCTTCGCTACAACCTCTTAAGCGTAGCTCAACTCTGTGACGAGGGACCAAACGAACTGACATTCACTACCTCGAAGTGCCTTGTGAGAAATTCCATTGGGGAGATCATCCTAAGGGGGAAGCGAGTCAACAACACTTACATCTTCGACCGTAGCTTCATCCCAAAAGGTCACCTCTGTCTCGCTACTATTGAAGATCAAACAGAAGTATGGCATCAATGACTAGGGCACGTAAATCTTCACCTTCTACATAAGTTGCATGCAAACGAGCTATTTTGTGGTCTACCTCTCATCAAGATAGACAACTTGACACACTGTGCTAATTGTGTTAAAGGGAAACAAGTCCGAACCTCATTCAAAGCCAAGCAGAACGTCACAACAAAGAAGCCCCTTGAGCTTCTTCACATGGACCTCTGTGGCCCAATGCGCGTTCAAATTCCTGGTGGAGCACGCTATATATTTGTGATCGTTGATGATTACTCCAGGTTCACGTGGGCCTTATTTCTGCGCTCCAAGGATCAAGCCTCCTCTCGCTTCATAGAGCTGGTCGCCCTACTTGAGAATTCTCTATCTCTGAAGGTGCGCTCTATAAGATCTGATCATGGAACTGAATTTGAGAATGGAGAGATGTTGAGCTACTGCGTTGAAAGAGGAATTGCTCAAAACTTCTCAGCTCCTAAGACACCACAACAGAACGGGGTGGTTGAAAGAAAGAATCGAACGCTAGTAGAGATGGTGCGCACCATGCTTCTTCAAAGTGGTGCCACTCCCTCTCTATGGGCTGAAGCGGTGAACACTGCATGCTACATCACCAACAGAGCTCTTCTACGCCCTTCTCTAGGCAAGACTCCCTACGAGCTGATCAAGGGATATCCTCTAAGCATATCTCATTTTAGGGTATTTGGATGCAAGTGCTACGTGCTGAACAATGGGAAAGATAATTTAGGCAAGTTTGATGCACGAAGTGATGAAGCCATCTTTCTTAGCTATGTCCCAGCAAGCAAAGCGTACAAGGTCTTCAACCAAAGAACAAGAACCTTTGAGGAGAGCATACACAAAGTGTTTGATAAAGCGCCTTCCTTACTTCCTCGACAAACACTGCCGATCCATTCCCAGAAGTTGCCTCCTTTGAAGCCCCTTCAGATATAGATCAAGAACCTCCTTAGAAAGCCTTAAACCCACTCATCCCTCCATATATAGCCTCAGTTCCCTCAGGCCCTGACTCAGACAGTGATAACGAAGGGCCTTCTACCTCAGGCATTGATCAGAACACAGAGCCTCCCGCTAGAGCTTTTCAACAACAAGGTGCTCATCCTCCAACGAACATGCTCACCCCAGTCCATTCTGGGATTCACACTCTCTCTTGTGTATCTCGACTAGCTCCTCCAGATACAATTGTTGAAGCACTTGATGAAACAACTGAGGAAACCAGCCTTTGTGCCTTCAACGCCTTCGTCTCTCTCACTGAGCCTAAGAATATCAAAGAATCCATCCTTGATCCAGATTGGGTGGCTGGCATGCAAAAAGAGCTTCATGAATTCGAGCGAAACAAAATCTGGCGCCTTGTACCTAAGCCTTCCAATCGCACCATCATAGGCACTCGTTGGGTCTTTCGCAACAAGCTCGATGATTCAGGAGTTGTGGTCAGAAGCAAAGCACGCCAGGTAGCACAAGGGTACAACAAACAAGAAGGGATCGATTATGACGAGACCTACACCCCAGTTGCCAGATTAGAGGCCATTCAACTTCTTATTGCCTTTGCTTCGCACAAGGGCTTCAAGCTCTTTCAAATGGATGTGAAGACGGCTTTTCTCAATGGTGTGCTCAATGAAGAAGTGTACGTGAAGAAGCTCCCAGGCTTTGAAGACTCGAATCACCTAGAGCACATTTATTTTCTGGACAAGGCCCTTTATGGGCTAAAGCAAGCACCAAGGGCATGGTATGAGTGCCTCTCTGAGTACCTCCTCGCCAACAACTACAAGAGGGGGACAATCGACAAGACACTCTTCATCCAGGAACATGAAGGCGACATCCTAGTGGTTCAGGTATATGTTGATGATATTATTTTTGGTTCAACTAACATGTCGCTTGTAGAGAAATTCAAAGACGTGATGATTAGCTAGTTCAACATGAGCATGATAGGGGAACTCAACTTCTTCCTTGGACTACAAGTGGTGCAAAAGGTTGAAGGCATTCAAATTCATCAACAAAGGTATCTAAGGGAGATCATAAAGAAGTTTGGAATGGACAATAGCAAGCCCATTCACACTCCAGTGTCCACATGCACTAAGTTAGACGCAGACCTTAACGGCTCCAAGGCGAATGAAACACTCTATAGAGGTATGGTAGGATCTTTAATGTACTTAATTGCCTCTAGGCCCGATATTGTTTTTGCAGTGAGCTTGTGTGCATGTTTCCAATCTGATCCAAGGGAGTCGCACGTCGCCATCATCAAGTGTATCCTTCTTTATCTAAAAGGGACTGATAATCTTTGTTTATGGTACCCTAAGAATTTTACCCTTGTTGGATACATAGATGCTGACTATGTAGGATATCTAGTTGATCGAAAGAGCACCTCAGGTATGGCACAATTTCTAGGCCCTTGTCACGTTTCATGGGGCTCTCGCAAATAGAACTCAGTAGTTGTGTCTACCACCAAGGCTGAATACATAGCAGCCGCTTCTTGTTGTGCTCAACTCCTATGGCTCAAGCAACAACTCACTGACTTCGGAATCTCAATGGGATCAATTGAAATAAGGTGTGACAACACAAGCGCGATCAATATCTCAAAGAATCATGTGCACCACTCTCGAACCAAGCACATTGACTTGCATCATCACTTCCTTCGAGATAATGTGGAGAAGAAGCCCATCGAGCTCACCCATTGTAGAACTGAGGATCAAATAGTAGACATTTTCACCAAGGCCTTGAACAAGGAACCATTCATCAAGCTAAGACTTCACTTGGGCTTGATCCCCTTTCATTAAGCATCTCCTTGCACGTAAGCCTTCTCCCTTGATCTTGTGTAAATTCAGTGCTCCTTTTAATCTTGGGAACCTAGGACTAGTACGTGCGTGGACCTAGCCTATACTCTTAGGGGTATTTGTCCTTATCATGCTCTGTGTGATGCTAAATGATAAATGCTTAGTTAGGCCCTCTCTAGGATTGCACTATTGCTTGCTAAAACTTGATACATTTGCATGCTATTCATTTTCAAGCCCTTATATATATGCACGATGATCGCTTCTTAACCTCATAATCAAGCCCCCCAGATATGATTCGTGCTTATGGGCCAGTCCCTTAGCCTTGATCTTAATGTTATGTTCCCTATGACCATATAAGCCACAACTAGGAATATTCATTGAGATGACAAAAAGCCTACCCACATATGCTTAGCACTTCTTGTTTTTAAAAGAGCTTTTATGTCCCTTTGTGTGTGTGAGTTTATTATGTGCTTAAGCGAGTTGATTTATCCTACTAAGAATGGGAACTGAGACACGGTACGTCCTAGTATGGGGACCGAGTAAGTAGAAGAGATCACAAGCGCGGTTTTTGAGCTACATGTCCTTGGAAACCGAGTAACACAGATTAGAGTCAAGCGCAGATAACTTCAGGAACTGAGTATAGGGACCGATAGAATCTTAGGGACCGAGCGTCTCAACGGTCGACTATCTTCTAGGCACTCATTACTCGCCAGCCTACCAACGGTCACTTGCATCTGTGATAAACAAGGCAACGTTCCAAATCTGATTAAGTGTCGTTGTGATTCGACTGTTTGATCATCTCCATAAATATCCCTTCGACCAGATTCAGACCCCCTTCACCACCTCTACAACTACTCACTCTTCTTAAACTCTCTCTCTCTCAAGCACTCTACGTTCAAAACCTGCAACTCGTCACCACACTCCCCTCAATACTTTCCAACTCCCACTCTCTCAAACACACTAATGGCCAACCCAATGAACATCGACCCCGCCAAATGGGCTGAGTTCCACAAATTCCAGGAGTTCATGGAGATCTCCAAAGTAGCGTCCATGTTGCTCCTTCCTCCTCCACCATACCCGCTCTCCCTGATACAGCACCAACACGACCTCTTTCTCCCATTCCAGAGAAAGTGCCCAGTCCTCTACCTTCACCTACAGCCCCCATGGAGGAAGACCCATTGACCCCCGTCAATCACCCGGTATCCTCCACCGACTCCACCGAGCACACTCCCTCCGCCTCCATATATGAGGAATCCACCCATCACCAGCCTGACGTCACATCCACCGCCCTCGCTCTCACTACTCCTCCATCTCCACCGCCTGAGACCTCCCTCAAACGAGCCTTATCCATCTCGCCCTCCTCCACAACCCAGAAATGTCAGAAGACGATCGCCCTGCCTGAAATCGGCGAGTCCCTCAGTCTTCCTCCCGCTCACGGCAACTTCTCGACCAGAGTCGTCATCATGTTGAAAACACGTGTATTTGATCAGCTATTGTTCACTGTCACTAAGGTTCATTAAGCCTTAGTTGCGCTTAACAAGAATTCAATTGCGCTTTGAAGACTTGGGATGCGCCTAACCTATGAAGAAATGTTAGTAATGAGCTTACTAAAATCCTTAAGTGCGGAAGAGGTTAGACAGACAATTGAGCGCGCTTTAAGTTGTTAAAGCGCACTTATATTTGCACACACAAGAATTTCCAAACGGTGAGAACCCTAAGTCACTAGCTGACTCGGGATAAAAACTCACCACTACACTTGTATTGATTAAGAAAAGGATTACAATCTCTCGCTTCAACACTTTGAAGCTCACTCGTAACTCTCTCTTTACAATACTTGGAATTCAGCTCTGAAGAACAAATGAAGGCACTCTCAACACTCTCTGATTACAAACCAGTATATCTCTTAAGCTCTCTCTGGCTTCCTATATTCTCTCTGTTTGTAATACTTAGAATGAATGCAACAATACTCTATTTATACACAACCCTTAAGCTAAACCTCTAACTTAATTCGTGTAACAAACAAAGACTAAGCACAATGCCACCTCATCAATCTGTGTGCCTTGATCACTTCACCAGAATTAATCAACGGCCTGGAGTGAATTGGTTTTGTTCTTCATGTGTTGATCCACGCCACATAAGCAATCTGTGTGCTTTTAGCTCTAACAAACTTCAGCCACGCTGGCGATCCCTGGAGTAGCGTCCCAAAGAGTGAGAAGTTCTTCTCGCACCTTCTTGTGCACGCAACTTGCACTCTCCCGCTTTACCAGCCTTCTTAGCGTGTTGGCGTTTGTTCTTCTACGCTCTGGCACACCCTAAGCTTTGGTGGAACCTCGTGGTCAACCTTCTTCATCTTCATTCAAGCGCGTCTCGACGCCCTCGAAGCTCGATCACTCTTACTTCTTGGTCTTGAATGGATTTATTAAACACCGTTTGCGAAACTTACTTTCTCCACTTGGTGTTAAGCGCGACTGAGACCAGTCAAGCGCATCTCTAAGTGACTTAAGCACATCCTTACAGATATGGCAATAACTTGGAAGGCTTAAAAACACTAAGAGATTAAACATATTAGTTTGTTATCATCAAAACAAAGAGATATAGATTAAGCTTTAACAAGACGATTAAAGCTCAACTAACAATTTCCCCCTTTTTGATGATGACAAACTGTAAACAGGTAAGCTCATGAATACTTTCTTAAGTGACTAAATTGAAGACAATAATATCAATTTAATCAAGTATTCAGATTCGGAATTGGATCAAAGTATCTTACCAAGTACTTAACCATACCAGTTTTCAATTCCCCCTGAATTCAAGCACGATCTCATACTTCCCCCTTAATCAAAGAGAAATGTACCTGTGTTTTTCCCCCTTTTGACATCATCGAAAAATTCGAAGCAGAGTCATACAGTAAGAAAAATAGTAGAGTGTGCTTGCTAGCTAAGACGTCAGACAAAGCTAGATAGAGGACACTAAGCAACTTAAGTAAAGAAAAGTCATGTCGGTGAAGCTCTCAGATATATAAAAGTCAAAAAACATACTACATTATATTGTTCAAGAACTGCCACAAAGAAGGTAAGGAACCTTAACAAGCTAATTCACAAAAACACTTAGCAAAGTAGGAAGAGAAAAGAAAGTCAGCAAATGCGCTTACAAGCGCAACCACCACAACAGCTTACAAACTACCACCCTTATCAGCATCAAACTTCTCCTTTACCATATTCACCATTGTAGACATCAGCTCAACCATTTCCCGAAGATGCTTTTGAACCCTGTCCTGATGAGCCTCCATTGATGCCACAATCACTGATAAATCAGCAGAACTGGAAGAGTCCCGAGCGCGCGGACTCAGCTCAGAGCGCGAGCTAGAAGGGAGCTTCTCTTCAGTTTTAGGTAAGAGAATGGCAACAATTGCATCGGTAGTAAGAAAAGTGGAGCAGGCATAATTAGGGAGAGAAGTATCGTACAAACCGTCGGCACGGAGCATTTTGCAGATTAAGTGTGGGAAAGGCAATGGACCAGATGTAGAAGCGCGACACAACACCAGATGACTCATCATTAGCTGAGCGGTATTGACAACTTGATTGGAGATAATGGCAGCCATAATACAGCAGTCAGCGATAGTCACCTTTTCACGGTCGTAGTCACGAGGCGTGATATTGGTGATGATGAACTGATGCAGAAGGCGCTTGGCTGGTCGAAGCATGTCCACTGTGAGCGCACCTTTAGGCACATTAGAGCTGAAAACTACCTTTTTGAGCGCAGTTGCACCGGCTGGCCAGTTCTTCTTATAAAGTCGTCCGAAACCACTGGACTACTCGGTTAAGCCAATAGCCTTGGCGAGATCCTTTACACGAAAACACTCCTTTGAATTGCCGCGCCAGGTGAAGCCAACTGAACTGTACTCAGGATTCGGCGCTTGATACTCCAGGGTTGCATAGAACTGATACACCATCGCGTCATTGCAGCGAGCGGGCTCAGTCTCAAGCGTGTCCCAACCTTGGAAGCTCAACCTTGTGGCAGAGCCCATGCTTTATAATTTTTCATTTCAATGAACAACTATAAAGCATGAAAGACTCAAAGCTATCAAGCGCAAGCGACCATAGTTCGTACCTTGATACTAAGCTCGCTAGTTCTAGTCAAATAGAAGAATACTTACAGTTCCATTGCCTCGAAGCTAATGGAGTTGAATAAGGCCAAGCTGAACCCTGAAGTTTAAGAATACCTGACGATTAAGCGCCTTAGTGAAGATATCTGCCAATTGCCCTTCTGAAGATACGTGAATAAGCTTGATGCCCTTGCGCTTCAGATAATCACGTGGAAAGTGTACATCAAGATATTAAGTCCTGGAACGATGTACTAGATAAGTCTCATGATCTTTCCTTGCCTTTTTCCCCGAAGGAGTCTTGCGCTCCTTCCTTATGTTGAAATGAGAGTAGCCAAAGTGGATCGCTCGTTACAAACAATCGCTAAACATGAATCCTCTACTCTTCATTTCATTCTGCAAAGAAAAAGATCAAGTTCTATGTTCCCTATGAAGCGCAAGCTTTGTGGGAACATTATCCATAGCTATTGACTCGCTTGTTTTATGAATAGGCTCATAATAGCTAGGGTCATTAAGATCAAGCACAATGTGAGGTCGCGCTTTACTAAGCGCACCTCTATGCATTGAAGCGCAACAGTTGTCAACAAGTGAACGTTGATAACGTTGACGCTTGCCCTTGGATTTAGCCATTGGATTATAGGGCTGATTCTTAAGGACTTTCAAGTCCTTGCACTCACGCCTGTCATGTCCATTTCGACCACAAAAGGTACAGTAATGGTTACCTCTTACATAACCATACTTGCCTTTTCCTGATCTAAATGGTTCTTTCTTTTGTAAGACTGAAGGCTGAGTTGAGGTATGCGCTTGTTTTTTATACAAATGATGCGCTTTTTCCCCATGAAACAACTCTTTGGTTTCTAAAGGTTGATCCTCAAGTACCTTTATTCTGCTCTTCAGATGAGAGTTTTCACTCTTGTAGGCAGTTAAGTCTTGCTCAAGTGATTTGATTTTAGCAGAGAAGTCACTTGATTGAGGAGGACTAGAGTTAGAGGAAGATTCCTGGGGGTCATATCCCAATCCAGGTCTAGCTTTCACAAAGCCTATTTGAGGGACAGACTTTGCTTCCACTAGCTTAGTAAGAATGTCAAGCTTTGATATGATTTGATCGAGCTTTACATCCTTGGTTGAGTAAGAGTTTCTTTCCAACTCGTTTTCATGACAACTCTCACAGGATTTAGTCAAGAGAGTAGGGTTGTCATGTAAGCGCTTGGAAAGCTCAACTACTTCTTCCTTAGAACTATTAAGTTCATCCAGAAGTCCCCTAGCTTCATCAGCTAGTGACTTATGATCAACCATTAATTCTTTTAAAAGATTTATAAGATTGCGCTTGGGTAAGATTTCATATTTAAGATCCATTACCTCAACCTCAAAGCCAGAGTCTGAGTCTGATCTACTACCAGCCATCAAGCAGACATCAGCTTGCGCTCCATCATCAGAATCTCCATCAGATTCACCCCAGAGTGAAACAAAAGCTTGTTTAGGAGGAGGTTGTTTTTCGCTGGAGCCTACGCTTGGATTCACTTTTAGATGAGGACATGCTTTAGCAAGGTGTCCCTTCTCGAAGCAGTTGAAGCAAGTGAAATCCCTGACGTTGCGCTGTTTGGAGGTAGGATCGCGCTGCTTGAAACCACCCTGTTTCTTAAAGAATTTCTTTACAACTTTAGTCACCATAGCGACGTCTCTATCATCGTCGTCTTCTCCTTCATCATCATTTTCAAGATTTTTGAGGACGCGTGAGAGTTTGAGCGCCATTCCTCTTGTTTCTTGGTCTGAGTGCTTCTCTTCGTTGTTCTTGATTTCCTGAACTTTAAATTTCCCTGCAAGAACAGAGATAGGCAATTCTCGAGTTTCCTTGGACTGAAGAAGAATCTGCTTGAGGGTTGCATACTTGGAGTTCACCCCATGGATGAACGCCATAGAATACTCCCAAGCTTTCTTCTCCATTCCAGCAGAAAGCATCTTGTCATAGAGGATTTGAAACCGAGAATGATAATCAGAAACAAGCTCATTTTCCCCCATTCTAATGGAGCAAAATTCGCGATTAAGCTCAAAAATACGATTGTCCTTCATGTCATCACTACCTGAGTGCATGTTTTTGATGGCTTTCCACATAGCTTGGGCAGTGGGGAGGGACATTACCTTGTCTATGTCTTTCCTTGAAAGTGCATTAAGAATGAGTTGTCGCTCATTAGCATTCTTCTCCATCAGTCGGTACTCTTTAGCTTCCCATTTTGAGTTATCAGTTTCGGAGATCTTCTCATCGCCCTTTTCAATAATCTTCCAGCATTGGTAATCCGTTTGCTGGATGTAATTTTTCATCATTGTGAGCCACCATTCGAGTTCGCCTTCAACAAGGACGTGAGGCTTAGCGAGAGAGATGCCGAGGTTGAAACTAGCCATTGTTCGAGACTTGAGAATCCTTTGAACCTATAAAAGGATTAGTGCAGATAGCTAACCTGTAGCTCTGATACCAATTGTTGAAAACACGTGTATTTGATCAGCTATTGTTCACTGTCACTAAGGTTCATTAAGCCTTAGTTGCGCTTAACAAGAATTCAATTGCGCTTTGAAGACTTGGGATGCGCTTAACCTATGAAGAACTGTTAGTAATGAGCTTACTAAAGTCCTTAAGTGCGGAAGAGGTTAGACAGACAATTGAGCGTGCTTTAAGTTGTTAAAGCGCACTTATATTTGCGCACACAAGAATTTCCAAACGGTGAGAACCCTAAGTCACTAGCTGACTCGGGATAAAACTCACCACTACACTTGTATTGATTAAGAAAAGGATTACAATCTCTCGCTTCAACACTTTGAAGCTCACTCGTAACTCTCTCTTTACAATACTTGGAATTCAGCTCTGAAGAACAAATGAAGGCACTCTCAACACTCTCTGATTACAAAACAGTATATCTCTTAAGCTCTCTCTAGCTTCCTATATTCTCTCTGTTTGTAATACTTAGAATGAATGCAACAGTACTCTATTTATACAGAACCCTTAAGCTAAACCTCTAACTTAATTTGTGTAACAAACAAAGAGTAAGCACAATGCCACCTCATCAATCCGTGTGCCTTGATCACTTCACCAGAATTAATCAACGGCCTGGAGTGAATTGGTTTTGTTCTTCATGTGTTGATCCACGCCACATAAGCAATCCGTGTGCTTTTAGCTCTAACAAACTTCAGCCACGCTGGCGATCCCTGGAGTAGCGTCCCAAAGAGTGAGAAGTTCTTCTCGCACCTTCCTGTGCACGCAACTTGCACTCTCCCGCTTTACCAGCCTTCTTAGCGTGTTGGCGTTTATTCTTCTGTGCTCTGGCACACCCTAAGCTTTGGTGGAACCTCGTGGTCAACCTTCTTCATCTTCATTCAAGCGCGTCTCTACGCCCACGAAGCTCGATCACTATTACTTCTTGGTCTTGAATGGATTTATTAAACACCGTTTGCGAAACTTACTTTCTCCGCTTGGTGTTAAGCGCGACTAAGACCAGTCAAGCGCATCTCTAAGTGACTTAAGCGCATCCTTACAGATATGGCAATAACCTGGAAGGCTTAAAAACACTAAGAGATTAAACATATTAGTTTGTTATCATCAAAACAAAGAGAAATAGATAAATCTTTAACAAGATGATTAAAGCTCAACTAACACATCGAGCCCCTTATCATTGGCCAAGGATTCTGGTCCAGCATCAGCCCCGCAGAGTTCGACGTAGTCGCCGCCATCGCCTCCCTCGACCGCACTCAATGGTCCGAGCTCGAGGTGGAGCCCTTCGCCGTTGACTACGAAGAGGTGCAAAAGTTCTACAGCGCTCTCGCTGTCATGACCCCGAGCCCTGGCCAGCTATATTCTATGGCCCACATTCCTTGGGGAGACGAGCCCAAGACACTGAACGTCAAGCTGATGGCGAAAGTGCTCGACCTCCCAACGGGCGAAGGGTACGCGTCTCTTACGAGGAAGAACTGGCCCTCTTGAAAGGGCGAGATGTTGGACCTGCTGGTGGGGAAGCTGCATCCCAAGGAGGTCAAGACACACATGCTGGGCTTCGGTACAAAGCTCATTCACTACATCATGTTGTGCAACATCATCCCGCGCCAAGAGAAGCGCGATACCGTCACCATCACTGACGCGCGTCTCCTCCGAGAGGTCAATGAAGGGAGTCTAATCGATACGCCGCGTCTCATCCTCTCCCATATGTTAACGGTAAAGATGCAAAAGAACCACGCGCTTACCTACCCCCACATAGTCAAGAAGCTCATGCTAGAGCTGGGGATATACAGGCCGACCAAGGAGACGCCTTGCGACAGTATACTCAATGAAACTGGGATGTGCCGGCTACTCAAGCACGCCAGTATGGATGCGCCGGTTGTGAAGCTCCTACTTGGCTCTACTCCAAGATCGCATCCTAAGCCTAAGCCCGAGCCAAAACCACAGCCCGAAACCTCAACCCCACCCAGATCAGAATCCAGACCTCGCTGAATGCAAAGCCCCTCGAAGGAGCCCAAGCCCCTGCTGCCGCCAAATATGAGCTCAGAGGAGATTCAGCTTCGCACCTTGGAAGCTGTCCTTCAGACTAATCGACGTCTATCTGGGTTAAGGCGTTTGCTCGACTGGCACCTCTACCACATCAAGGCACTCATGATCAGGCCTCTGAAAAGAGGGATGCGAGGATGACTACAAGGAAGACTACCAGTGGGAGTAGCTGTGGTCTCAGTTTCCTTAGGGCCCCTTAGAAATCCAAAGTTCCTCTAAAATTCTTGTCATTTTTTGCTCTTTTTGGCTGCTTATCTATGTGCTCTTCAATTTTATAAATGAATTGCTAGTTTTTGGTTCACTTATCTGCTTGCTCTAGTGCGTACTGAGATAGGGCTAGACTTATTGCGTTTTCTTTCGTATCACTTACTCATTCCTCTAGAAGGCACGCACGTGCTACACTTAGTTTCCCTTGATTAATATTGTGCATTCCTTTTTACATGATGTCAAAAGGGAAAAAGTTACAGGCATAAGAGTTATTTAATTTAGGGGGAATTAGAACATATGGAGTTAAAGGGCGATGCTTATTACTTGTTCATTGATTAAGGGGGAATTGAAAGCTACTTCTTATCTCAGCTCTATACTATGCCTATGCCAGGATTCTAAGTTTGTCAACATTAAAAAGTGGGAAATTGTTAGTTGTATGAACTAGCCCCTTAGGTTGTACAACTGATAATGCCTTAGTTTTAATGATAACAAACTACCTTATGAACTAATATGTGTATTGAGTGAGATATCGCAGGAAATCGATAGGCCTTTGAGTTATTTAGGAAGCTAAAGCGTGGAAAACAATGAGCTTAAGATAAGAGACAAGAGCGAGTTCAGCGAGAAGACTAGCGCTCAAGGCGCTTAACTAGGAGCAAGGGAACCGAAGGATACTGAAGGGGACCGAACAATGAGAGTGAAGGATTGAGCTGCACAAAGTAACACACTACAAAGGGAGGACGCGCTCAAGGGGACCGAGCGCATATTTATGGAAAGAAATCTTCCTTGAAGCTAAAGAAGGAAAGAGAGCTAAAGAAGGAAAGAGTTGATTCGCAAAGAGATTTACCAGATTCGAGATCTTAACAATTGAAGCTAGTTTGTCATTATATTCGGCTAGTTTAGATTTAATACTTTATTTATTATTATTCACTTGCTTTTAGGTAATTAGTTTCTGGTGATTATGCCTTACTATAAATAATTTAGTTCTTTTATCAAAAGTGTGGTTGTCGAACTAGAGAGAGAGAGTTCATATTGATTTAGAGCTTAGGAAATAGCTAGGAGAGTTGAGAGAAACTAAGAACTGTGTGTTCGCCTAGGTGTTGTAAGTCTCAAGAGAAATCAAATCAACCAACGTTTTGGAATTGAAGTGTTTACTTGTTCTTAGTCTATATTCCACACAAAAGATTTGATCTTTAGTTAAACTAAGTACTTCACGATCCACAATAAGATGTATGTGATTCAAGCCCAAGGGAATGTCACAAACATAGTAGATCCCAAGATTAAGAATAGGAAGCCCTTTAGACCTCGAAAGGACAAATATAGTTATGTGAAGTACAACAAATGGTGCAGATTTTGTGGTAACAATGGTCACACTATACACCCTTTCAAGAAGAAGCAAGCTCTAAGTAAAAAGGCATACAAGTCACCCACTCGCGCTACATGCGAAGTGAGTAGCTTGAATGAAGCTTCTTACCTAGCGACAGCCTCCTCATCTAAAGGCCAAAGGCTCGATCGTAGTACTTCTCCTCACACTAATCAGAAATCTAATTCACCCGGAAAAGTTGAGCTTCAATGTGTTCCAAAAGTTTGATTGTTTATTTACAAGAAAACTTGAGCAGCGAGAGCAAATGGTACATAGATAGTGGTTGCTCATGTCTCATGACTGGAGACAAGGAGAGATTAAGAAGTTTTCAAGTATATGATAGTGGAAGTGTATCATTTGGTGACAAGAGAGCTAGAGAAATCACTGGACACGGAAAGGTACATCTAAATGACAAGATAGAGATCCAGATGGTGAACTTTATGGAGAGCCTTCGTTACAACCTCTTAAGTGTAGCTCAACTCTGTGATGAGGGACCAAACAAAGTGACCTTCACTACCTCGAAGTGCCTTGTGAGAAATGCTATTGCGGAGATCATCCTAAGGGGGAAGCGAGTCAACAACACCTATATATTTGACTCCACCTTCATCCCAAAAGGTCACCTTTGTCTCGCTACTATCGAAGATCAAACAGAATTATGGCATCAACGACTAGGGCATGTAAATCTTCATCTTCTACATAAGCTGCGTGCAAAGGAGCTAGTTCGTGGTCTACCTCTTATCAAGATAGACAACTTGACACAGTGTTCTAATTGTGTTAAGGGAAAACAAGTCCGAACCTCATTCAAAGCTAAGCACAACGTCACAACAAAGAAGCCCCTTGAGCTTCTTCATATGGACCTCTGCGGCACAATGCGCGTTCAAAGTCCTTGTGGAGCACGCTACATATTTGTGATCGTTGATGACTACTCTAGGTTCACGTGGACCTTATTCCTGTGCTCCAAGGATCAAGCCTCCTCGCGCTTCATAGAGCTAGTTGCCCTACTCGAGAATTCTCTATCTCTGAAGGTGTGCTCTATAAGATCTGATCATGGAACTGAATTTGAGAATGGAGAGATGATGAGCTATTGCATTGAAAGAGGAATCGCTCACAACTTCTCAGCTCCTAGGACACCACAATAGAATGGAGTGGTTAAAAGAAAGAATCGAATGCTATTATGGATAGCGCGCACCATGCTACTTCAAAGTGGTGTCTCTCCCTCTCTATGGGCTGAAGCGGTGAACACTACATGTTACTATTGGTTATATGAACTAGCCCCTTAGTTCGTATAATTGATAATGCCTTAGTTTTAATGATAACAAACTACCTTATGAACTAATATGTGTATTGAGTGAGATATTGCAGGAATTGGTAGGCCTTTGAGTTACTTAGGAGGTTTAAGGGTGAAAGGCAACGAGCTTAAGAGAAGATACAAGAGCGAGTTCAGCGAGAAGACTAGCGCTCAAGGTGCTTAACTAGGAGCAAGGGAACCGAGGGATACTGAAGGGGACCGAACAATAAGAGTGGAGGATTGAGCTGCACAGATAATACGCTACACAAGGAGGACGCGCTCAAGGGGACCGAGCGTGTATATATGGAAAGAATTCTTCCTAGAGCTAAAGAAGGAAAGAGTTGATTCGCCAAGAGATTTACCAGATTCGAGATCTTAACAGTTGAAGCTAGTTTGTCATTATATTCGGCTAGTTTAGATTTAGTACTTTATTTATTATTATTTACTTGCTTTTAGGTAATTAGTTCCCGGTGATTATGCCATAGTATAAATAGTTTAGTTCATTTATTTTTAAAACGTGGTTGTCGAACTAGAGAGAAAGAGTTCATCTTGACTTAGAGCTTAGGCAATAGCTATGAGAGTTGAGAGAAACTAAGAACTATTTGTTCGCCTAGTCGTTGTAAGTCACACAAGAAATCAAATCAACAACGTTTTGGAATTGAAGTGTTTGTTTGTTTTTAGTCTTATTTTTCCGCACTAAAGATTTTATCTTTAGTTAGACTAAGTTCTTCGAGATCCACAATTGGTATTAGAGTAGGATCCAATTCCAATACGGTAATGAAGAACTCAGAGTTCAACCTCAGCATGTCCCTCAACAAACCTCACCAGCTTCAAGAAGGAGAACTTGATTGGTGGATGGGAGTTCACACGACGTTCATTCAAACCCAAGACTACCAATGCTGGAAAATCATAGAACTTGGAGACGAAGTGCTTCCAGAGCTGAAGGATAGAAAGGATTGGCAACCAGAGCACTACGCCAAGATGGAGAAGAATTCAAAAGCTTGACAACTGATCCTTTGTGGACTCTCTCGCACAGACATTAACAAGGTCATTGGCATTAAAACGACCAAAGACATGTGCAAGCTATCATCTCCATACACAGAGGGAGCAAAGATCAGAAGGACACCAGAAAGTTCACGCTTCAAAGGGAGTTTCAATCCTTCAAACAACTCCCTGGGGAAAGTGTGTCAGCTTGCCAATCGCGCTTCACCATTCTGGTCAACAAGCTAACGGCCTCTGGTGTAACCATTCCAGCCTCTGAGCAGACACTGGCTGTCATCTATTCTATGAGTGATAAATTCGAGCTCACTCGACGAATCACACTCATGTCGCCAGATTGCAAGAAACTTCCAGTTGTAGACATATTTGGCAAGTTCTTCGACCAAGAGAACGTTGATTCGCTAAAGGGGTTAAAGGTAAAAGAAGCCACTGGAACAGCGCTGAAGCTCACGAAGGTGCTTGATAACATGGACATCAATGATGGTGAAGAAGATGAGGACGATGATATAGAAGTCGCCCTCATGACTAAGATGGTTAAGAAATAGTTCAAGAAGAGAGCTGGACCAGGCGAAGCATCATCATCATCAGCCAAGCGCGACCTCAAGGAGTATACATGCTATAACTGCCAAGAGAAGGGACATCTTGCCAAGACGTGCACTAACCCAAAGGTAGAGGCCACTGAGAAGAAGGCACTTTTCTCAGCTTGGGGAGAAGAAGATGATGAAACTGACGTTAACGAAGGATTCCAAGGCAAATGTCTCATGGCCAATGCAGAGGGACTTACCTCTGAGGTAAAAACTCTTGATTCCTTTTCTAATCGCTTAAATATGCTTGAAAAGAAAGAACTTATTAATAATATTAAGGGGTTACTTGAGGACACTGAAGCCTTAGAATCTCAAGTCACTGAATATGAAGAGGAAGTTACTGAACTACGTAATGAATGTCTAGACCTATCCACTAGGTTAGATGAGAAAGAGAAGGTTGATAGGAGCTTATTAGATGGTGTTAACTAGAGACTATTAGCTTAGGATTAGTGGTGTTTAGGTGCTTATTGAGTGGTATTCTCGTAATCCGGTATGGTGTTCATTTATGGATTTGCGGGATGCTCATAAGTGTTATTTTGTGGTTTTATTATGGAGATCTCGTTTGTACTCACCTTTAGTGCATTTGGGACGGACCTAGAGAGAAGGATACCACACCTACACCCATGGAGAAGCCTAGATGAGAAGCCGAGCTGCCTCGAAGATTATAGAAGACCAAAGACCAGTTCGAGAGAAGGCCTCACGACCGAGAGAGGTGTCACGACCGAGAACAAGCTGCAGAGAAGATGTCTCGACCGAGAACTAGAAGTCGCGATCGAGACTCAGCCTCAGTAGAGATGTCTCGACCGAGACCCTAATGTCGCGATCGAGACCCACGCCGACTCTGAAGAACTGGGGCAAAGTCTCGACCGAGACCCAAAAGTCTCGTTCGAGACCGCGGAGACGGACCGGCCCAATTACAGATTTAAGTCCGAGATTTGATTTGTTTTTCCTTATTTTATTATTTCTTTTTAGTTAGTTTTTTATTCCCTATTCCCTAGATACTATATAAACCTTTAGTTATTAGGTTAGATAAGACTTATGTTCAATTTCACAACTCATCCTTAGAAATTCAGCAACCAAGAAGAAAGCTTCCACCTTTGTTCTACTTTCACCTTCACCCCTGGTTAGTTTCATCCATAATTATGTATTGCTTTCTCTTGGCTATGTATGGCTAAGATCCTTTTAGTTTACTCTTAGGTTGAGGCCATTATTCTAGGATATGTTTGTGAGAATTCTTATGTTTATGCTCTAATAATAAATTCAACATTGTTTTTATGATCTCTTGTGCTTTATTGTCTATTGATTGGTATTGATTTTATCTAGGTTGCAAACTAGGTTAACTATTATTCATTCATATTGCTAGGCTTGATAATTCGATTTGAAAAGTCTTGTCTTTTAGGTAGCAATCAGAATTAGCATAGACTATTTGCGAGTGCTTCTTTTGTAGAGATTATAAACCTATGTCGAGTATCGGCGATTTGCCAATGGTATTGCATAGGCCTACTTATCTTTGATCTTTATGCTGTTGCGCTTTTGAACCTTAGGATTTATTTGGTTATTGCTTACAACAAGGGTTTCTAGGACTATTTGGACTAATTGCTATTTACGAACAAAGAGTAGGACAACTGGACTATTTAGTTGAGAATATAAGATTAATAGAATTCAATGATCAACTTTCCATAAGAATAATGCGCCGATACTAAAAGAGTGAGCTTTCCATCGTTATAGTTTACAAATCCAACAATCATCGTTTTATTATTACTAGTTAGATAACAACATACAAAACCCCCTAGTTACTACTAGGTAACACAATAAAAATAAGCTATCGTTGTGGCTCTCGTGGGATTCGACTCCAACTTACCACTTTACTAGTGGATTATTTAGTTGGATTATCTTTGATAGGAAAAGCGACCGTTTTACACCTGTCAAATTTTTGCGCTGTTGCCGGGGAGCCAACTGTTATAGTTTGTTTCTTTTTGTGTTATCTTGGTGTGGACCTATCTTATGGTCCACACTCGTGCCACTAATTCATATTTGCTTGATTTCATTCCAGAGATAGAGCGGACGCATCTACACAATCTGCGAGAAACTCTACAAAATCTAGTGATCGAATCGATGGCTGCCAGAAGGTTGCACGAGCTTACGGACCATGATTTGAAGCAACAACATCTAGGAGTGACGTTGTCTGCCCTGAATGTCGGTGTTACTTTTGAAACTAAAGACCGGATTCATCAATTTGCTACCGAAATTTCATGGCTTGGTTGGGGAGGACCCGATCATGCATCTTAGTGAGTTCCACGAAATCTGCAGCTGCAGTAAGCCGAGTAACGCCACCGATGAGCAAATTAAGATGAGAGCTTTTGGTCTTACGCTGAAAGACAGCGCGTGTCAATGGTACTATTTGCTGCCCACCGGAAGTATCGACAATTGGGAGAAACTTCACAAAGCCTTCTTAATTAAGTATTTCCCATCCAATAAGGCGGTTGCATTGAAAAGAGCTATTGCAATGGTGGAACAGCAGGACGCTGAGACATTATATGACTACGTTGAAAGGTTCGCGAGACTGTGTACGAACTGCCCATTTCATGGGTTTGAGGAGAAAGACTTGGTGACCCACCTCTATAATGGGTTACTAGACAATGAAAGGAGGTTAGTTGACGCTGCGTGTAACGGGTGTGTGCTGAATTTGACTCCCGCCGAAGCTAGAGCGCGACTAAATAAGATTGTTGAGGGAACAAGAAGCTTCGGGAGAACGTACACGAGGAAAGAATTAAACGATGTGGATTCCGGAGAGCCCGGATGAAAGAGTGAGATAGCTGAGTTGAAAAGTATGCTCAAGAATATCGCCATTGGAAGTCAACAACCAGCGAGACTATGTGGGATCTGCAAAGATGACAACCATCACACCGACGCATGCCCGCAACTACAGGACCCAACCATCGTTGAAGTGCATGCTATGGGAGGTTTTGGAACTCTTAGACCCCGATGGAACGACCAAGCTGGTGAACGAAACCAACAACAATATCAATATTCAAATAACTTCAACCGCTTTCCATACCAACCTAAACCCCAAGAGCCATCTATGGAGGAAATGCTTAGATCGTTGAGCAAGCACTTCGCCGACCATGCTCAAACCACCGAATCCAGCATCAAAAATCTCGAAAAGCAATTTGGGCAACTGGCCGAGGCTGTCTCCAACCTTACGAAACTCGAGGAACCTTCCCGCTCAAACCGAGAGAAATCTGAGAGAAAACATCAGCGATGTGCAATTGAGAAGCGGACGACAACTCGAAGAGAAGGGAGAAGAAGAGGTGCTGCAGAAAACAGTTCCTGAGCTAATGTCTCGACCGAGACAAGAAGGTCTCGACCGCGACTTGGCCCCAGTTGACGAGTCTCGATCGAGACATGCATGTCTCGACCGAGATGACGGTACCCGAGTTTCCGAAAATTTGAACAAAAAAAATCTTGACCGCGACTCAAACTCTCGATCGCGATCTGGTCACAGTTTACCTGAAGCCTCAACTTCTCGACCGTGACTAGTGGATCTCGACCGCGACTACTGGAATATAGCCTTGAGGGACACACGCCAGAAGCCTTGAGGGACACATGCAGACCTGTGAATGACAAAGAACTCTTCGAAACATTCAGTAAGTGTGAGGTAAATATTCCTTTGCTAAACCTCGTTAAAACTATTCCTCGTTATGCTAAGTTCTTAAAGGAGCTTTGCACCATCAAGAGGAACCAAAAGTTGAAAGGTAAGCAAAAGGTACAGGTGAGTGAAAGGGTGTCCGCAGCCATTACGCAAAAGATAGAAAAGAAGTGCTCAGACCCGGGGATGGTTAGTATCCCATGTATTATCGGTGAGAAGAGGATTAATAAGGCCATGCTAGATCTAGGGGCTTCTATTAATGTCATGCCATTCTCTTTATATAAATTGCTAGGATTAGGACCTTTGTCTGATACAGGGATTGTGATTCAGCTAGCCGATAGGTCAACGGTTCACCCGAAAGGGATAGTCGAGGATGTGTTGGTAATGGTTGATAATTTGATATTTCCAGCTGATTTTTATGTACTAGAGATGGAGCATGATAAGCAAGCCGCGCCTATCCTCCTGGTAGACCCTTCATGAAAACAGCCAATACTAAGATAGATTACACAAGTGGGGTGATGACACTTGTGTTTGATGGAGATGTAGTTCGTTTTAACATGCTTGAGGCTATGAAACACCCTACAAATGATAATTCTATGTTTGCCATAGATGTAATTGACCCTATTGTTCAGGAAGTTTTTGATGTGTGTGGGATTGATTCTCTTAAATCAGTGGTAGAAAATAGCATTATGAGCTCAACTGAGCATGATATGATACTACCTGCTGATGTGCATGAGGTTCTAGCTGCGTTTGATGCTCCAGGTACCCTTTTGGGCGGTGGACCCGCGTTACTAACTTTTTCGAGTGATAAATCGCTCCCTTCTATTGTGCAGACACCCACCATTGAGCTACAAGAGCTACCTCCACATCTGAAGTATGCATTTCTCGGCCAAGGAGATACGTTGTCGGCCATCATCTCAAGTTCTCTCGGGAAAGAACGGGAAGAGAAGCTGGTGGAGGTCTTGAAAAGCAACATCACAGCGTTAGGATGGTCCATTGCCGACATCAAGGGAATAAGCCCATCCACATGCATGCATAGGATCTTACTAGACGAAGGAGCTAAGCCAAGCCGACAACCTCAACGGCGATTAAATCCTCCCATGATGAAGGTGGTAAAGAAAGAGGTGCTGAAATTGTTATCGGCCGACATGATCTACCCGATTTCGGACAGCTGGTGGGTCAGCCCAACGCAGGTCGTTAAAAAGAAAGGAGGGATCACTGTAGTGGAGAACGAGGATGGTGAGAAGGTGCCACAAAGAACGCAGAATGGATGGCGTGTTTGCATCAACTACCGCAAGCTGAACGCGGTAACCCGTAAGGACCACTTCCCTCTCCCTTTCATTGATCAAATGCTAGAACGTCTTGCAGGTTGTGCCTACTATTGTTTTATCGATGGATACTCGGGGTACTTGCAGGTGGCAATAGCGCCGGAAGACCAAGAGAAGACTACTTTCACATGTTCTTTTGGCACGTTTGCATACCGCAGAATGTCGTTCAGACTTTGTAACGCACTAGGTACATTCCAAAGATGTATGGTAAGCATCTTCTCCGAGTATATTGAAAACTTCATTGAGGTATTTATGGATGACTTTATAGTCCATGGTGATTTGTTTGAGGCATGTTTGAATAACTTGACACTTGTGCTACGAAGATGTGTAGAAACTAATTTGGTGTTAAATTCTGAAAAGTGTCATTTTATGATTAATCACGGGATTGTGTTGGGCCATATTGTATCTGCTAAAGGAATTGAGGTCGATAAGGCGAAAATTGACGTAATTCAGTCCTTACCTTATCCTAGTAATGTGCGCGAAGTTCGTTCTTTTCTTGGACATGCAGGCTTTTATCGCACGTTTATAAAAGACTTCTCCAAGATCTCGACACCATTATGTGAGCTGCTGAAGAAGGAGGTGGATTTTGTCTTCATCGACGAATGTAAGCTTGCATTCAACACGTTAAAGTCGCACCTCACTGTCGCACCTATCATCAAAGCGCCGGATTGGTCCCTACCCTTCGAGATTATGTGCGATGCTAGTGATTATGTTGTAGGAGTTGTTTTGGGCCAAAAAGTGGGGCGAGCAATGCACGTTGACGCTGAGCGGCACCCAAAAGAACTACTCCACCACCGAAAAGGAGTTGCTAGCCGTAGTCTACGCCCTAGACAAATTCAGACAATATTTACTTGGCGTCAAAGTAATCATCCACACCGATCACGCAGCTATCTGTTACCTCATGACTAAGAAGGAATTGAAACCTAGACTCATCAGGTGGTTGTTATTGTTAAGCAAATTCGATGTGGAGATTCGGGATAAGAAGGGTTCTGAGAACTCCGTGGTGGACCATCTTAGCCGGATAGTTCATGATGGCGGTGAAGAGGAAAGACGGCGGCTGGGCAAATTTCCGGGCGAATCCCTGTGACGAATTGATATCCTTTACACACAGGAATTAAACATGTCTCGACCGCGACTAAATGTCTCGAACGAGATGAAGGACCTTCTTCCGAAATCGGAAATTACTGGAACGAAATCTCGACCGTGACCTGAGAATCTAGACCACGATTTAGGCCAGTTGACGAGTCTCGATCGCGACCCAACGTTCTCGACCGCGACTTGGTCCCAGTAGAAAAGTCTCGATCGCGACATGTATGTCTCGACCGTGACTTGCCCTAAGAATCGTTTATGTCCGCCTCCGAAGCTCAATTTCTTACTCTTCTCTTACTCAAGCCGTGGTACGCACACATAGTGAACTACCTAGTTTGAGAAGAATTCCTCCTACCTGCACCAAAGCTCAACACAACAAAATCCAAAGCGAGGCCAAATACTATGTGTGGGATGATCCTTACTTATGGAAGCATTGTGTGGATAAGGTAATCCGACGGTGCCTCCCCGGATAACGAGGTATAAAATGTTCTCTCTTTTTGTCATTCTTACGCATGTGGGGGGCATTTCGGACCCAATAAGACTGCTAGGAAGGTGCTTGACACGGGTTTCTTTTGGCCACACATCTTTCGAGATGCTTATGCTTTTTGTCAATCTTGTGATAGGTGCCAGAGGGTTGGGAAAATATCCCGAAGGAATGAAATGCCGCAAACACCGTTGGTCTTTTGTGAGATCTTCGATGTTTGGGGGATAGACTTTATGGGACCGTTTCCTATCTCTTTTGGGAATCCGTATATATTGTTAGCGGTGGACTATGTCTCCAAATGGGTGGAGGCAAAAGCTACCAAGACTGATGATTCGAAAGTAGTTGCAGGTTTCCTTAAAGAGAACATTTTTGCTAGATTCGGAATTCCAAAGGCCCTTATCAGTGATCAGGGCACTCACTTCAAAATAAGACGGTCAGCGCCCTACTCAAGAAATATGGAGTAACCCAGCGAATCTCTACAGCATACCACCCGCAGAGCAATGGCCAAGCGAGGTCTCAAATCGGCAAATCAAGGGGGTGTTGGAAAAGACAGTTGCCCCAAATAGAAAGGATTGGAGCCTCCGCCTCGATGACGCACTATGGGCCTATCGCACCGCATACAAAACGCCCATTGGGATGTCCCCATACCGCCTTGTGTTCAGAAAGGGATTTCATTTGCCAGTGGAGCTCGAGCATAAAGCATGGTGGGCGGTCTAGAAATGTAATATTTAGATAAACGAGGCTGGCAAGCACCGGAAGCTGCAGCTGCATAAATTGGAGGAGATACGCCGAGAAGCATACGAAACGCGATGATATATAAGGAGAAAACTAAGGCGTGGCATAACAAGCACATACTGCGCAAGACCTTCAATGCGGGAGATAAGGTACTACTCTAAAACTCGCGTCTTCAACTCTTCCCAGGTAAGTAGCGGTCTAGATGGAGCAGGCCCTTTGTGATAGCCCGTGTCTTCCCTCACGGGGCGGTGGAGCTTTTTGACAAGGATAACCATAAAAAATTTCAAAGTGAACGGTCAGCAGCTAAAACCTTATCATGAAAGTTTCTCCAACGAGGTAACACAATAGAAATAAGCCCGGTACGGAAAATTGAGGAGCTAGATTACTTCGTGCCGCGACGTTAACTAAGGCGCTGATCGGGAGGCAACCCGAGGGATTTTTACTAATGTTAATCCCATTAGTTTGTTTTGTTTTTCTTGTTTTCTAGGAACACCCGCAGATCCAGCAAGTAGGAAGCCATTAGAGGAGTAAAACCGACAAATCCACCCGAACCTGCCCAAGTCGCGATCGCGACTAATGCATCTCGACCGCGACACAGCACCCACATTTGCTCAGATCGGACGACGATGGTGGATTGTGGTACCTTCTCCCTCTTCCCTTTTTATGATGTCCTCTTTTGCTGCATTGAGGAAAATGCGATGTTCAAGTGTGGGGAGAGGAGTTGACGTACCGAGGAGGTTTTATGATGCTGCTTTTGGTTTTCTTTTGCTATTCCGCTTACTATTTTATGTTTTTAGAGTCTTTGATGAACTATTTTAGTTGGTTTTCGATCGAGTTTGTACCAGGATTTATGTTGCTTGAACATTTGCATCGTTTTTAGTTTTAAGAAAAAAACAGAAAAACCCATGGAGAGTAAAAAAGGAATGGATCGAAAAAGGGGGCTCCAACAAAAATAAAAATAAATAAATAATCAGAAAAAATAAAAAGAATAAAAACCAGGCAAGTAAAAATTAAATAAAAAGGAAAATTTTGGTGCTTGAAAAATAAAAAGAAAAAGAAAAGAAAAGTTCCTAACACTTAGATTTTGGTGAAAACCCGAAAGGGCGCCGGATTTACTTTGTTTTGTGATTGATTTTATTGATTACATATCTATTGGCATCGGAGACATAAGAAGGGAGTTGAAGGATGTCTCGGGTTCTAGGATTCACCAAGGAGGTATAAGGAGTTAGTTTGGCCTTTTATCTCTCTATTTATGAGCTTATTGTTATCCACACTTTGCATACTTACCATTCCACTAGTTCATTAGTTTTTCTACATATTATTGGCGGTTGTGTTAGATCCTAGGATTAGATTTCTATTTCTTGGAGTTTGATGCATATTGTTGTGGTTGTACTATGCAGATTTTTGAATTAGGATTGGTGGTTGTGATTTGTGGATTGATTATATTATCTAGTGGTTTAGGACATTACTCGAAGAGGAGGTATAAGAAGTGTATAAGCGAGTGGGAGACTCGATTCTATCTTTATTATATTATATTTATATACCCTTACCCTTAGAGGAGATTAGGAATTCCACATGTGCTTAATGCACACCACTTGGTTTGATTTTATATTATATTGGAGTGGTGACATATGAAGTGGAGAAATAAGGAGGGTTTTGGGTAGGTCATGTTGGAGTCATAAGAAGATAGATTGGAGTTAGGATAGTGCTCGATACACGTGGAGTTTGAAGTATAGTCGCTAGCAAGCTTTCTCTACACTTACTATAGACCTTTGTGCTTTTTAGGAGGAGTGAGCTTTATTTTGCTTACTCGAGGACGAGCAAGGTTTAAGTGTGGGAAGGTTTGATAGGAGCTTATTATATGGTGTTAACTAGAGACTATTAGCTTAGGATTAGTGGTGTTTAGGTGCTTATTGAGTTGTATTCCCGGAATCCGGTATGGTGTTCATTTATGGATTTGTGGGATGCTCATAAGCGTTATTTTGTGGTTTTATTATGGAGATCTCGTTTGTACTCACCTTTAGTGCATTTGGGACGGAGATAGAGAGAAGGATACCACACCTTCGCCCATGGAGAAGCCTAGAGGAGAAGCTGATCTGCCTCGAAGCTTATAGAAGACCGAAGACCAGTTCGAGAGAAGGCCTCACGACCGAGAGAGGTGTCACGACCGAGAACAAGCTGCAGAGAAGATGTCTCGACCGAGACCCAGAAGTCGCGATCGAGACTCAGCCTCAGTAGAGATGTCTCGACCGAGACCCTAATGTCACAATCGAGACCCACGCCGACTCTAAAGAACTGGGGCAAAGTCTCGACCGAGACCCAAAATTCTCGATCGAGACCGCGGATTTAAGTCCGAGATTTGATTTGTTTTTCCCTATTTTATTATTTCTTTTTAGTTATTTTATTCCCTATTCACTAGATACTATATAAACCTTTAGTTATTAGGTTAGATGAGACTTATGTTCAATTTCACAACTCATCCTTAGAAATTCAGCAGCCAAGAAGAAAGCTTCCACCTTTGTGCCACTTTCACCTTCACCCCTGGTTAGTTTCATCCATAATTATGTATTGCTTTCTCTTGGCTATGTCTGGCTAAGATCCTTTTATTTCACTCTTAGTTTGAGGCCATTATTCTAGGATATGTTTGTGAGAATTCTTATGTTTATGTTCTAATAATAAATTCAACATTGTTTTATGATCTCTTGTGCTTTATTGTCTATTGATTGGTATTGATTTTATCTAGGTTGCAAAC
>NW_027370071.1:0-38468 GCF_046119375.1 Phyllobates terribilis
GTGCAATGTGGAGATATTACTGTTTGTGCATTTACAATATTCATTGATTTTTGCCATTGAAAAACATGTTTTTCATATACCAGAAATGTTTGAAGCTACTGACTGAATGAAAGGAGCTGGCATCTCACTCTCTTTGAATCTTCTTTATCATGCTAGGATTAGCAGGAAAAAGCAAAAAATTTCAGAATTGCACCGTGCAATGTGGAGATATTACTGTTTGTGCATTTACAATATTCATTGATTTTTGCCATTGAAAAACGTCCAGAAATGTTTGAAGCTACTGACTGATTGAAAGGAGCTGGCATCTCACTCTCTTTGAATCTTCTTTATCATGCTAGGATTAACAGGAAAAAGCTAAAAATTTCAGAATTGCACCTTGCAATGTGGAGATATTACTGTTTGTGCATTTACAATATTCATTGATTTTTGCCATTGAAAAACGTCCAGAAATGTTTGAAGCTACTGACTGAATGAAAGGAGCTGGCATCTCACTCTCTTTGAATCTTCTTTATCATGCTAGGATTAACAGGAAAAAGCTAAAAATTTCAGAATTGCACCGTGCAATGTGGAGATATTACTGTTTGTGCATTTACAATATTCATTGATTTTTGCCATTGAAAAACATGTTTTTCATATACCAGAAATGTTTGAAGCTACTGACTGAATGAAAGGAGCTGGCATCTCACTCTCTTTGAATCTTCTTTATCATGCTAGGATTAACAGGAAAAAGCTAAAAATTTCAGAATTGCACCTTGCAATGTGGAGATATTACTGTTTGTGCATTTACAATATTCATTGATTTTTGCCATTGAAAAACGTCCAGAAATGTTTGAAGCTACTGACTGAATGAAAGGAGCTGGCATCTCACTCTCTTTGAATCTTCTTTATCATGCTAGGATTAACAGGAAAAAGCTAAAAATTTCAGAATTGCACCTTGCAATGTGGAGATATTACTGTTTGTGCATTTACAATATTCATTGATTTTTGCCATTGAAAAACATGTTTTTCATATACCAGAAATGTTTGAAGCTACTGACTGAATGAAAGGAGCTGGCATCTCACTCTCTTTGAATCTTCTTTATCATGCTAGGATTAACAGGAAAAAGCTAAAAATTTCAGAATTGCACCTTGCAATGTGGAGATATTACTGTTTGTGCATTTACAATATTCATTGATTTTTGCCATTGAAAAACATGTTTTTCATATACCAGAAATGTTTGAAGCTACTGACTGAATGAAAGGAGCTGGCATCTCACTCTCTTTGAATCTTCTTTATCATGCTAGGATTAACAGGAAAAAGCTAAAAATTTCAGAATTGCACCGTGCAATGTGGAGATATTACTGTTTGTGCATTTACAATATTCATTGATTTTTGCCATTGAAAAACATGTTTTTCATATACCAGAAATGTTTGAAGCTACTGACTGAATGAAAGGAGCTGGCATCTCACTCTCTTTGAATCTTCTTTATCATGCTAGGATTAGCAGGAAAAAGCAAAAAATTTCAGAATTGCACCTTGCAATGTGGAGATATTACTGTTTGTGCATTTACAATATTCATTGATTTTTGCCATTGAAAAACATGTTTTTCATATACCAGAAATGTTTGAAGCTACTGACTGAATGAAAGGAGCTGGCATCTCACTCTCTTTGAATCTTCTTTATCATGCTAGGATTAACAGGAAAAAGCTAAAAATTTCAGAATTGCACCGTGCAATGTGGAGATATTACTGTTTGTGCATTTACAATATTCATTGATTTTTGCCATTGAAAAACATGTTTTTCATATACCAGAAATGTTTGAAGCTACTGACTGAATGAAAGGAACTGGCATCTCACTCTCTTTGAATCTTCTTTATCATGCTAGGATTAGCAGGAAAAAGCAAAAAATTTCAGAATTGCACCTTGCAATGTGGAGATATTACTGTTTGTGCATTTACAATATTCATTGATTTTTGCCATTGAAAAACATGTTTTTCATATACCAGAAATGTTTGAAGCTACTGACTGAATGAAAGGAGCTGGCATCTCACTCTCTTTGAATCTTCTTTATCATGCTAGGATTAACAGGAAAAAGCAAAAAATTTCAGAATTGCACCGTGCAATGTGGAGATATTACTGTTTGTGCATTTACAATATTCATTGATTTTTGCCATTGAAAAACGTCCAGAAATGTTTGAAGCTACTGACTGAATGAAAGGAGCTGCCATCTCACTCTCTTTGAATCTTCTTTATCATGCTAGGATTAACAGGAAAAAGCAAAAAATTTCAGAATTGCACCGTGCAATGTGGAGATATTACTGTTTGTGCATTTACAATATTCATTGATTTTTGCCATTGAAAAACATGTTTTTCATATACCAGAAATGTTTGAAGCTACTGACTGAATGAAAGGAGCTGGCATCTCACTCTCTTTGAATCTTCTTTATCATGCTAGGATTAGCAGGAAAAAGCAAAAAATTTCAGAATTGAACCGTGCAATGTGGAGATATTACTGTTTGTGCATTTACAATATTCATTGATTTTTGCCATTGAAAAACATGTTTTTCATATACCAGAAATGTTTGAAGCTACTGACTGAATGAAAGGAGCTGGCATCTCACTCTCTTTGAATCTTCTTTATCATGCTAGGATTAGCAGGAAAAAGCAAAAAATTTCAGAATTGCACCGTGCAATGTGGAGATATTACTGTTTGTGCATTTACAATATTCATTGATTTTTGCCATTGAAAAACGTCCAGAAATGTTTGAAGCTACTGACTGAATGAAAGGAGCTGGCATCTCACTCTCTTTGAATCTTCTTTATCATGCTAGGATTAACAGGAAAAAGCTAAAAATTTCAGAATTGCACCTTGCAATGTGGAGATATTACTGTTTGTGCATTTACAATATTCATTGATTTTTGCCATTGAAAAACGTCCAGAAATGTTTGAAGCTACTGACTGAATGAAAGGAGCTGGCATCTCACTCTCTTTGAATCTTCTTTATCATGCTAGGATTAACAGGAAAAAGCAAAAAATTTCAGAATTGCACCGTGCAATGTGGAGATATTACTGTTTGTGCATTTACAATATTCATTGATTTTTGCCATTGAAAAACATGTTTTTCATATACCAGAAATGTTTGAAGCTACTGACTGAATGAAAGGAGCTGGCATCTCACTCTCTTTGAATCTTCTTTATCATGCTAGGATTAACAGGAAAAAGCAAAAAATTTCAGAATTGCACCTTGCAATGTGGAGATATTACTGTTTGTGCATTTACAATATTCATTGATTTTTGCCATTGAAAAACGTCCAGAAATGTTTGAAGCTACTGACTGAATGAAAGGAGCTGGCATCTCACTCTCTTTGAATCTTCTTTATCATGCTAGGATTAACAGGAAAAAGCTAAAAATTTCAGAATTGCACCTTGCAATGTGGAGATATTACTGTTTGTGCATTTACAATATTCATTGATTTTTGCCATTGAAAAACATGTTTTTCATATACCAGAAATGTTTGAAGCTACTGACTGAATGAAAGGAGCTGGCATCTCACTCTCTTTGAATCTTCTTTATCATGCTAGGATTAGCAGGAAAAAGCAAAAAATTTCAGAATTGCACCTTGCAATGTGGAGATATTACTGTTTGTGCATTTACAATATTCATTGATTTTTGCCATTGAAAAACATGTTTTTCATATACCAGAAATGTTTGAAGCTACTGACTGAATGAAAGGAGCTGGCATCTCACTCTCTTTGAATCTTCTTTATCATGCTAGGATTAACAGGAAAAAGCTAAAAATTTCAGAATTGCACCGTGCAATGTGGAGATATTACTGTTTGTGCATTTACAATATTCATTGATTTTTGCCATTGAAAAACATGTTTTTCATATACCAGAAATGTTTGAAGCTACTGACTGAATGAAAGGAGCTGGCATCTCACTCTCTTTGAATCTTCTTTATCATGCTAGGATTAGCAGGAAAAAGCAAAAAATTTCAGAATTGCTCCTTGCAATGTGGAGATATTACTGTTTGTGCATTTACAATATTCATTGATTTTTGCCATTGAAAAACATGTTTTTCATATACCAGAAATGTTTGAAGCTACTGACTGAATGAAAGGAGCTGGCATCTCACTCTCTTTGAATCTTCTTTATCATGCTAGGATTAACAGGAAAAAGCAAAAAATTTCAGAATTGCACCTTGCAATGTGGAGATATTACTGTTTGTGCATTTACAATATTCATTGATTTTTGCCATTGAAAAACATGTTTTTCATATACCAGAAATGTTTGAAGCTACTGACTGAATGAAAGGAGCTGGCATCTCACTCTCTTTGAATCTTCTTTATCATGCTAGGATTAACAGGAAAAAGCTAAAAATTTCAGAATTGCACCGTGCAATGTGGAGATATTACTGTTTGTGCATTTACAATATTCATTGATTTTTGCCATTGAAAAACATGTTTTTCATATACCAGAAATGTTTGAAGCTACTGACTGAATGAAAGGAGCTGGCATCTCACTCTCTTTGAATCTTCTTTATCATGCTAGGATTAACAGGAAAAAGCTAAAAATTTCAGAATTGCACCGTGAAATGTGGAGATATTACTGTTTGTGCATTTACAATATTCATTGATTTTTGCCATTGAAAAACATGTTTTTCATATACCAGAAATGTTTGAAGCTACTGACTGAATGAAAGGAGCTGGCATCTCACTCTCTTTGAATCTTCTTTATCATGCTAGGATTAGCAGGAAAAAGCAAAAATTTTCAGAATTGCACCTTGCAATGTGGAGATATTACTGTTTGTGCATTTACAATATTCATTGATTTTTGCCATTGAAAAACATGTTTTTCATATACCAGAAATGTTTGAAGCTACTGACTGAATGAAAGGAGCTGGCATCTCACTCTCTTTGAATCTTCTTTATCATGCTAGGATTAACAGGAAAAAGCTAAAAATTTCAGAATTGCACCGTGCAATGTGGAGATATTACTGTTTGTGCATTTACAATATTCATTGATTTTTGCCATTGAAAAACGTCCAGAAATGTTTGAAGCTACTGACTGAATGAAAGGAGCTGGCATCTCACTCTCTTTGAATCTTCTTTATCATGCTAGGATTAACAGGAAAAAGCTAAAAATTTCAGAATTGCACCGTGCAATGTGGAGATATTACTGTTTGTGCATTTACAATATTCATTGATTTTTGCCATTGAAAAACATGTTTTTCATATACCAGAAATGTTTGAAGCTACTGACTGAATGAAAGGAGCTGGCATCTCACTCTCTTTGAATCTTCTTTATCATGCTAGGATTAACAGGAAAAAGCAAAAAATTTCAGAATTGCACCGTGCAATGTGGAGATATTACTGTTTGTGCATTTACAATATTCATTGATTTTTGCCATTGAAAAACATGTTTTTCATATACCAGAAATGTTTGAAGCTACTGACTGAATGAAAGGAGCTGGCATCTCACTCTCTTTGAATCTTCTTTATCATGCTAGGATTAACAGGAAAAAGCTAAAAATTTCAGAATTGCACCGTGCAATGTGGAGATATTACTGTTTGTGCATTTACAATATTCATTGATTTTTGCCATTGAAAAACATGTTTTTCATATACCAGAAATGTTTGAAGCTACTGACTGAATGAAAGGAGCTGGCATCTCACTCTCTTTGAATCTTCTTTATCATGCTAGGATTAACAGGAAAAAGCAAAAAATTTCAGAATTGCACCGTGCAATGTGGAGATATTACTGTTTGTGCATTTACAATATTCATTGATTTTTGCCATTGAAAAACATGTTTTTCATATACCAGAAATGTTTGAAGCTACTGACTGAATGAAAGGAGCTGGCATCTCACTCTCTTTGAATCTTCTTTATCATGCTAGGATTAGCAGGAAAAAGCTAAAAATTTCAGAATTGCACCGTGCAATGTGGAGATATTACTGTTTGTGCATTTACAATATTCATTGATTTTTGCCATTGAAAAACATGTTTTTCATATACCAGAAATGTTTGAAGCTACTGACTGAATGAAAGGAGCTGGCATCTCACTCTCTTTGAATCTTCTTTATCATGCTAGGATTAGCAGGAAAAAGCAAAAAATTTCAGAATTGCACCGTGCAATGTGGAGATATTACTGTTTGTGCATTTACAATATTCATTGATTTTTGCCATTGAAAAACGTCCAGAAATGTTTGAAGCTACTGACTGATTGAAAGGAGCTGGCATCTCACTCTCTTTGAATCTTCTTTATCATGCTAGGATTAACAGGAAAAAGCTAAAAATTTCAGAATTGCACCTTGCAATGTGGAGATATTACTGTTTGTGCATTTACAATATTCATTGATTTTTGCCATTGAAAAACGTCCAGAAATGTTTGAAGCTACTGACTGAATGAAAGGAGCTGGCATCTCACTCTCTTTGAATCTTCTTTATCATGCTAGGATTAACAGGAAAAAGCTAAAAATTTCAGAATTGCACCGTGCAATGTGGAGATATTACTGTTTGTGCATTTACAATATTCATTGATTTTTGCCATTGAAAAACATGTTTTTCATATACCAGAAATGTTTGAAGCTACTGACTGAATGAAAGGAGCTGGCATCTCACTCTCTTTGAATCTTCTTTATCATGCTAGGATTAACAGGAAAAAGCTAAAAATTTCAGAATTGCACCTTGCAATGTGGAGATATTACTGTTTGTGCATTTACAATATTCATTGATTTTTGCCATTGAAAAACGTCCAGAAATGTTTGAAGCTACTGACTGAATGAAAGGAGCTGGCATCTCACTCTCTTTGAATCTTCTTTATCATGCTAGGATTAACAGGAAAAAGCTAAAAATTTCAGAATTGCACCTTGCAATGTGGAGATATTACTGTTTGTGCATTTACAATATTCATTGATTTTTGCCATTGAAAAACATGTTTTTCATATACCAGAAATGTTTGAAGCTACTGACTGAATGAAAGGAGCTGGCATCTCACTCTCTTTGAATCTTCTTTATCATGCTAGGATTAACAGGAAAAAGCTAAAAATTTCAGAATTGCACCTTGCAATGTGGAGATATTACTGTTTGTGCATTTACAATATTCATTGATTTTTGCCATTGAAAAACATGTTTTTCATATACCAGAAATGTTTGAAGCTACTGACTGAATGAAAGGAGCTGGCATCTCACTCTCTTTGAATCTTCTTTATCATGCTAGGATTAACAGGAAAAAGCTAAAAATTTCAGAATTGCACCGTGCAATGTGGAGATATTACTGTTTGTGCATTTACAATATTCATTGATTTTTGCCATTGAAAAACATGTTTTTCATATACCAGAAATGTTTGAAGCTACTGACTGAATGAAAGGAGCTGGCATCTCACTCTCTTTGAATCTTCTTTATCATGCTAGGATTAGCAGGAAAAAGCAAAAAATTTCAGAATTGCACCTTGCAATGTGGAGATATTACTGTTTGTGCATTTACAATATTCATTGATTTTTGCCATTGAAAAACATGTTTTTCATATACCAGAAATGTTTGAAGCTACTGACTGAATGAAAGGAGCTGGCATCTCACTCTCTTTGAATCTTCTTTATCATGCTAGGATTAACAGGAAAAAGCTAAAAATTTCAGAATTGCACCGTGCAATGTGGAGATATTACTGTTTGTGCATTTACAATATTCATTGATTTTTGCCATTGAAAAACATGTTTTTCATATACCAGAAATGTTTGAAGCTACTGACTGAATGAAAGGAACTGGCATCTCACTCTCTTTGAATCTTCTTTATCATGCTAGGATTAGCAGGAAAAAGCAAAAAATTTCAGAATTGCACCTTGCAATGTGGAGATATTACTGTTTGTGCATTTACAATATTCATTGATTTTTGCCATTGAAAAACATGTTTTTCATATACCAGAAATGTTTGAAGCTACTGACTGAATGAAAGGAGCTGGCATCTCACTCTCTTTGAATCTTCTTTATCATGCTAGGATTAACAGGAAAAAGCAAAAAATTTCAGAATTGCACCGTGCAATGTGGAGATATTACTGTTTGTGCATTTACAATATTCATTGATTTTTGCCATTGAAAAACGTCCAGAAATGTTTGAAGCTACTGACTGAATGAAAGGAGCTGCCATCTCACTCTCTTTGAATCTTCTTTATCATGCTAGGATTAACAGGAAAAAGCAAAAAATTTCAGAATTGCACCGTGCAATGTGGAGATATTACTGTTTGTGCATTTACAATATTCATTGATTTTTGCCATTGAAAAACATGTTTTTCATATACCAGAAATGTTTGAAGCTACTGACTGAATGAAAGGAGCTGGCATCTCACTCTCTTTGAATCTTCTTTATCATGCTAGGATTAGCAGGAAAAAGCAAAAAATTTCAGAATTGAACCGTGCAATGTGGAGATATTACTGTTTGTGCATTTACAATATTCATTGATTTTTGCCATTGAAAAACATGTTTTTCATATACCAGAAATGTTTGAAGCTACTGACTGAATGAAAGGAGCTGGCATCTCACTCTCTTTGAATCTTCTTTATCATGCTAGGATTAGCAGGAAAAAGCAAAAAATTTCAGAATTGCACCGTGCAATGTGGAGATATTACTGTTTGTGCATTTACAATATTCATTGATTTTTGCCATTGAAAAACGTCCAGAAATGTTTGAAGCTACTGACTGAATGAAAGGAGCTGGCATCTCACTCTCTTTGAATCTTCTTTATCATGCTAGGATTAACAGGAAAAAGCTAAAAATTTCAGAATTGCACCTTGCAATGTGGAGATATTACTGTTTGTGCATTTACAATATTCATTGATTTTTGCCATTGAAAAACGTCCAGAAATGTTTGAAGCTACTGACTGAATGAAAGGAGCTGGCATCTCACTCTCTTTGAATCTTCTTTATCATGCTAGGATTAACAGGAAAAAGCAAAAAATTTCAGAATTGCACCGTGCAATGTGGAGATATTACTGTTTGTGCATTTACAATATTCATTGATTTTTGCCATTGAAAAACATGTTTTTCATATACCAGAAATGTTTGAAGCTACTGACTGAATGAAAGGAGCTGGCATCTCACTCTCTTTGAATCTTCTTTATCATGCTAGGATTAACAGGAAAAAGCAAAAAATTTCAGAATTGCACCTTGCAATGTGGAGATATTACTGTTTGTGCATTTACAATATTCATTGATTTTTGCCATTGAAAAACGTCCAGAAATGTTTGAAGCTACTGACTGAATGAAAGGAGCTGGCATCTCACTCTCTTTGAATCTTCTTTATCATGCTAGGATTAACAGGAAAAAGCTAAAAATTTCAGAATTGCACCTTGCAATGTGGAGATATTACTGTTTGTGCATTTACAATATTCATTGATTTTTGCCATTGAAAAACATGTTTTTCATATACCAGAAATGTTTGAAGCTACTGACTGAATGAAAGGAGCTGGCATCTCACTCTCTTTGAATCTTCTTTATCATGCTAGGATTAGCAGGAAAAAGCAAAAAATTTCAGAATTGCACCTTGCAATGTGGAGATATTACTGTTTGTGCATTTACAATATTCATTGATTTTTGCCATTGAAAAACGTCCAGAAATGTTTGAAGCTACTGACTGAATGAAAGGAGCTGGCATCTCACTCTCTTTGAATCTTCTTTATCATGCTAGGATTAACAGGAAAAAGCTAAAAATTTCAGAATTGCACCTTGCAATGTGGAGATATTACTGTTTGTGCATTTACAATATTCATTGATTTTTGCCATTGAAAAACATGTTTTTCATATACCAGAAATGTTTGAAGCTACTGACTGAATGAAAGGAGCTGGCATCTCACTCTCTTTGAATCTTCTTTATCATGCTAGGATTAACAGGAAAAAGCTAAAAATTTCAGAATTGCACCGTGCAATGTGGAGATATTACTGTTTGTGCATTTACAATATTCATTGATTTTTGCCATTGAAAAACATGTTTTTCATATACCAGAAATGTTTGAAGCTACTGACTGAATGAAAGGAGCTGGCATCTCACTCTCTTTGAATCTTCTTTATCATGCTAGGATTAGCAGGAAAAAGCAAAAAATTTCAGAATTGCACCTTGCAATGTGGAGATATTACTGTTTGTGCATTTACAATATTCATTGATTTTTGCCATTGAAAAACATGTTTTTCATATACCAGAAATGTTTGAAGCTACTGACTGAATGAAAGGAGCTGGCATCTCACTCTCTTTGAATCTTCTTTATCATGCTAGGATTAACAGGAAAAAGCTAAAAATTTCAGAATTGCACCGTGCAATGTGGAGATATTACTGTTTGTGCATTTACAATATTCATTGATTTTTGCCATTGAAAAACATGTTTTTCATATACCAGAAATGTTTGAAGCTACTGACTGAATGAAAGGAGCTGGCATCTCACTCTCTTTGAATCTTCTTTATCATGCTAGGATTAACAGGAAAAAGCTAAAAATTTCAGAATTGCACCTTGCAATGTGGAGATATTACTGTTTGTGCATTTACAATATTCATTGATTTTTGCCATTGAAAAACATGTTTTTCATATACCAGAAATGTTTGAAGCTACTGACTGAATGAAAGGAGCTGGCATCTCACTCTCTTTGAATCTTCTTTATCATGCTAGGATTAGCAGGAAAAAGCAAAAAATTTCAGAATTGCACCTTGCAATGTGGAGATATTACTGTTTGTGCATTTACAATATTCATTGATTTTTGCCATTGAAAAACATGTTTTTCATATACCAGAAATGTTTGAAGCTACTGACTGAATGAAAGGAGCTGGCATCTCACTCTCTTTGAATCTTCTTTATCATGCTAGGATTAGCAGGAAAAAGCAAAAAATTTCAGAATTGCACCTTACAATGTGGAGATATTACTGTTTGTGCATTTACAATATTCATTGATTTTTGCCATTGAAAAACGTCCAGAAATGTTTGAAGCTACTGACTGAATGAAAGGAGCTGGCATCTCACTCTCTTTGAATCTTCTTTATCATGCTAGGATTAACAGGAAAAAGCTAAAAATTTCAGAATTGCACCTTGCAATGTGGAGATATTACTGTTTGTGCATTTACAATATTCATTGATTTTTGCCATTGAAAAACATGTTTTTCATATACCAGAAATGTTTGAAGCTACTGACTGAATGAAAGGAGCTGGCATCTCACTCTCTTTGAATCTTCTTTATCATGCTAGGATTAACAGGAAAAAGCTAAAAATTTCAGAATTGCACCGTGCAATGTGGAGATATTACTGTTTGTGCATTTACAATATTCATTGATTTTTGCCATTGAAAAACATGTTTTTCATATACCAGAAATGTTTGAAGCTACTGACTGAATGAAAGGAGCTGGCATCTCACTCTCTTTGAATCTTCTTTATCATGCTAGGATTAGCAGGAAAAAGCAAAAAATTTCAGAATTGCACCGTGCAATGTGGAGATATTACTGTTTGTGCATTTACAATATTCATTGATTTTTGCCATTGAAAAACGTCCAGAAATGTTTGAAGCTACTGACTGAATGAAAGGAGCTGGCATCTCACTCTCTTTGAATCTTCTTTATCATGCTAGGATTAACAGGAAAAAGCTAAAAATTTCAGAATTGCACCGTGCAATGTGGAGATATTACTGTTTGTGCATTTACAATATTCATTGATTTTTGCCATTGAAAAACGTCCAGAAATGTTTGAAGCTACTGACTGAATGAAAGGAGCTGGCATCTCACTCTCTTTGAATCTTCTTTATCATGCTAGGATTAACAGGAAAAAGCTAAAAATTTCAGAATTGCACCTTGCAATGTGGAGATATTACTGTTTGTGCATTTACAATATTCATTGATTTTTGCCATTGAAAAACATGTTTTTCATATACCAGAAATGTTTGAAGCTACTGACTGAATGAAAGGAGCTGGCATCTCACTCTCTTTGAATCTTCTTTATCATGCTAGGATTAGCAGGAAAAAGCAAAAAATTTCAGAATTGCACCTTGCAATGTGGAGATATTACTGTTTGTGCATTTACAATATTCATTGATTTTTGCCATTGAAAAACGTCCAGAAATGTTTGAAGCTACTGACTGAATGAAAGGAGCTGGCATCTCACTCTCTTTGAATCTTCTTTATCATGCTAGGATTAGCAGGAAAAAGCAAAAAATTTCAGAATTGCACCGTGCAATGTGGAGATATTACTGTTTGTGCATTTACAATATTCATTGATTTTTGCCATTGAAAAACATGTTTTTCATATACCAGAAATGTTTGAAGCTACTGACTGAATGAAAGGAGCTGGCATCTCACTCTCTTTGAATCTTCTTTATCATGCTAGGATTAACAGGAAAAAGCTAAAAATTTCAGAATTGCACCTTGCAATGTGGAGATATTACTGTTTGTGCATTTACAATATTCATTGATTTTTGCCATTGAAAAACGTCCAGAAATGTTTGAAGCTACTGACTGAATGAAAGGAGCTGGCATCTCACTCTCTTTGAATCTTCTTTATCATGCTAGGATTAGCAGGAAAAAGCTAAAAATTTCAGAATTGCACCGTGCAATGTGGAGATATTACTGTTTGTGCATTTACAATATTCATTGATTTTTGCCATTGAAAAACATGTTTTTCATATACCAGAAATGTTTGAAGCTACTGACTGAATGAAAGGAGCTGGCATCTCACTCTCTTTGAATCTTCTTTATCATGCTAGGATTAACAGGAAAAAGCTAAAAATTTCAGAATTGCACCGTGAAATGTGGAGATATTACTGTTTGTGCATTTACAATATTCATTGATTTTTGCCATTGAAAAACGTCCAGAAATGTTTGAAGCTACTGACTGAATGAAAGGAGCTGGCATCTCACTCTCTTTGAATCTTCTTTATCATGCTAGGATTAGCAGGAAAAAGCAAAAAATTTCAGAATTGCACCTTGCAATGTGGAGATATTACTGTTTGTGCATTTACAATATTCATTGATTTTTGCCATTGAAAAACATGTTTTTCATATACCAGAAATGTTTGAAGCTACTGACTGAATGAAAGGAGCTGGCATCTCACTCTCTTTGAATCTTCTTTATCATGCTAGGATTAACAGGAAAAAGCTAAAAATTTCAGAATTGCACCTTGCAATGTGGAGATATTACTGTTTGTGCATTTACAATATTCATTGATTTTTGCCATTGAAAAACGTCCAGAAATGTTTGAAGCTACTGACTGAATGAAAGGAGCTGGCATCTCACTCTCTTTGAATCTTCTTTATCATGCTAGGATTAGCAGGAAAAAGCTAAAAATTTCAGAATTTCACCTTGCAATGTGGAGATATTACTGTTTGTGCATTTACAATATTCATTGATTTTTGCCATTGAAAAACATGTTTTTCATATACCAGAAATGTTTGAAGCTACTAACTGAATGAAAGGAGCTGGCATCTCACTCTCTTTGAATCTTCTTTATCATGCTAGGATTAACAGGAAAAAGCTAAAAATTTCAGAATTGCACCGTGCAATGTGGAGATATTACTGTTTGTGCATTTACAATATTCATTGATTTTTGCCATTGAAAAACATGTTTTTCATATACCAGAAATGTTTGAAGCTACTGACTGAATGAAAGGAGCTGGTGTCTCACTCTCTTTGAATCTTCTTTATCATGCTAGGATTAGCAGGAAAAAGCAAAAAATTTCAGAATTGCACCGTGCAATGTGGAGATATTACTGTTTGTGCATTTACAATATTCATTGATTTTTGCCATTGAAAAACGTCCAGAAATGTTTGAAGCTACTGACTGAATGAAAGGAGCTGGCATCTCACTCTCTTTGAATCTTCTTTATCATGCTAGGATTAGCAGGAAAAAGCTAAAAATTTCAGAATTGCACCTTGCAATGTGGAGATATTACTGTTTGTGCATTTACAATATTCATTGATTTTTGCCATTGAAAAACGTCCAGAAATGTTTGAAGCTACTGACTGAATGAAAGGAGCTGGCATCTCACTCTCTTTGAATCTTCTTTATCATGCTAGGATTAGCAGGAAAAAGCAAAAAATTTCAGAATTGCACCGTGCAATGTGGAGATATTACTGTTTGTGCATTTACAATATTCATTGATTTTTGCCATTGAAAAACATGTTTTTCATATACCAGAAATGTTTGAAGCTACTGACTGAATGAAAGGAGCTGGCATCTCACTCTCTTTGAATCTTCTTTATCATGCTAGGATTAGCAGGAAAAAGCAAAAAATTTCAGAATTGCACCGTGCAATGTGGAGATATTACTGTTTGTGCATTTACAATATTCATTGATTTTTGCCATTGAAAAACATGTTTTTCATATACCAGAAATGTTTGAAGCTACTGACTGAATGAAAGGAGCTGGCATCTCACTCTCTTTGAATCTTCTTTATCATGCTAGGATTAGCAGGAAAAAGCAAAAAATTTCAGAATTGAACCGTGCAATGTGGAGATATTACTGTTTGTGCATTTACAATATTCATTGATTTTTGCCATTGAAAAACATGTTTTTCATATACCAGAAATGTTTGAAGCTACTGACTGAATGAAAGGAGCTGGCATCTCACTCTCTTTGAATCTTCTTTATCATGCTAGGATTAGCAGGAAAAAGCAAAAAATTTCAGAATTGCACCGTGCAATGTGGAGATATTACTGTTTGTGCATTTACAATATTCATTGATTTTTGCCATTGAAAAACGTCCAGAAATGTTTGAAGCTACTGACTGAATGAAAGGAGCTGGCATCTCACTCTCTTTGAATCTTCTTTATCATGCTAGGATTAGCAGGAAAAAGCAAAAAATTTCAGAATTGCACCGTGCAATGTGGAGATATTACTGTTTGTGCATTTACAATATTCATTGATTTTTGCCATTGAAAAACATGTTTTTCATATACCAGAAATGTTTGAAGCTACTGACTGAATGAAAGGAGCTGGCATCTCACTCTCTTTGAATCTTCTTTATCATGCTAGGATTAGCAGGAAAAAGCAAAAAATTTCAGAATTGCACCGTGCAATGTGGAGATATTACTGTTTGTGCATTTACAATATTCATTGATTTTTGCCATTGAAAAACATGTTTTTCATATACCAGAAATGTTTGAAGCTACTGACTGAATGAAAGGAGTTGGCATCTCACTCTCTTTGAATCTTCTTTATCATGCTAGGATTAACAGGAAAAAGCTAAAAATTTCAGAATTGCACCGTGCAATGTGGAGATATTACTGTTTGTGCATTTACAATATTCATTGATTTTTGCCATTGAAAAACATGTTTTTCATATACCAGAAATGTTTGAAGCTACTGACTGAATGAAAGGAGCTGGCATCTCACTCTCTTTGAATCTTCTTTATCATGCTAGGATTAGCAGGAAAAAGCAAAAAATTTCAGAATTGCACCGTGCAATGTGGAGATATTACTGTTTGTGCATTTACAATATTCATTGATTTTTGCCATTGAAAAACATGTTTTTCATATACCAGAAATGTTTGAAGCTACTGACTGAATGAAAGGAGCTGGCATCTCACTCTCTTTGAATCTTCTTTATCATGCTAGGATTAACAGGAAAAAGCTAAAAATTTCAGAATTGCACCTTGCAATGTGGAGATATTACTGTTTGTGCATTTACAATATTCATTGATTTTTGCCATTGAAAAACATGTTTTTCATATACCAGAAATGTTTGAAGCTACTGACTGAATGAAAGGAGCTGGCATCTCACTCTCTTTGAATCTTCTTTATCATGCTAGGATTAGCAGGAAAAAGCAAAAAATTTCAGAATTGCACCGTGCAATGTGGAGATATTACTGTTTGTGCATTTACAATATTCATTGATTTTTGCCATTGAAAAACATGTTTTTCATATACCAGAAATGTTTGAAGCTACTGACTGAATGAAAGGAGCTGGCATCTCACTCTCTTTGAATCTTCTTTATCATGCTAGGATTAACAGGAAAAAGCTAAAAATTTCAGAATTGCACCGTGCAATGTGGAGATATTACTGTTTGTGCATTTACAATATTCATTGATTTTTGCCATTGAAAAACGTCCAGAAATGTTTGAAGCTACTGAGTGAATGAAAGGAGCTGGCATCTCACTCTCTTTGAATCTTCTTTATCATGCTAGGATTAACAGGAAAAAGCAAAAAATTTCAGAATTGCACCGTGCAATGTGGAGATATTACTGTTTGTGCATTTACAATATTCATTGATTTTTGCCATTGAAAAACGTCCAGAAATGTTTGAAGCTACTGACTGAATGAAAGGAGCTGGCATCTCACTCTCTTTGAATCTTCTTTATCATGCTAGGATTAGCAGGAAAAAGCAAAAAATTTCAGAATTGCACCGTGCAATGTGGAGATATTACTGTTTGTGCATTTACAATATTCATTGATTTTTGCCATTGAAAAACGTCCAGAAATGTTTGAAGCTACTGACTGAATGAAAGGAGCTGGCATCTCACTCTCTTTGAATCTTCTTTATCATGCTAGGATTAGCAGGAAAAAGCAAAAAATTTCAGAATTGCACCTTGCAATGTGGAGATATTACTGTTTGTGCATTTACAATATTCATTGATTTTTGCCATTGAAAAACGTCCAGAAATGTTTGAAGCTACTGACTGAATGAAAGGAGCTGGCATCTCACTCTCTTTGAATCTTCTTTATCATGCTAGGATTAGCAGGAAAAAGCAAAAAATTTCAGAATTGCACCGTGCAATGTGGAGATATTACTGTTTGTGCATTTACAATATTCATTGATTTTTGCCATTGAAAAACATGTTTTTCATATACCAGAAATGTTTGAAGCTACTGACTGAATGAAAGGAGCTGGCATCTCACTCTCTTTGAATCTTCTTTATCATGCTAGGATTAGCAGGAAAAAGCAAAAAATTTCAGAATTGCACCTTGCAATGTGGAGATATTACTGTTTGTGCATTTACAATATTCATTGATTTTTGCCATTGAAAAACATGTTTTTCATATACCAGAAATGTTTGAAGCTACTGACTGAATGAAAGGAGCTGGCATCTCACTCTCTTTGAATCTTCTTTATCATGCTAGGATTAACAGGAAAAAGCAAAAAATTTCAGAATTGCACCTTGCAATGTGGAGATATTACTGTTTGTGCATTTACAATATTCATTGATTTTTGCCATTGAAAAACATGTTTTTCATATACCAGAAATGTTTGAAGCTACTGACTGAATGAAAGGAGCTGGCATCTCACTCTCTTTGAATCTTCTTTATCATGCTAGGATTAACAGGAAAAAGCTAAAAATTTCAGAATTGCACCTTGCAATGTGGAGATATTACTGTTTGTGCATTTACAATATTCATTGATTTTTGCCATTGAAAAACATGTTTTTCATATACCAGAAATGTTTGAAGCTACTGACTGAATGAAAGGAGCTGGCATCTCACTCTCTTTGAATCTTCTTTATCATGCTAGGATTAGCAGGAAAAAGCAAAAAATTTCAGAATTGCACCGTGCAATGTGGAGATATTACTGTTTGTGCATTTACAATATTCATTGATTTTTGCCATTGAAAAATATGTTTTTCATATACCAGAAATGTTTGAAGCTACTGACTGAATGAAAGGAGCTGGCATCTCACTCTCTTTGAATCTTCTTTATCATGCTAGGATTAACAGGAAAAAGCTAAAAATTTCAGAATTGCACCGTGCAATGTGGAGATATTACTGTTTGTGCATTTACAATATTCATTGATTTTTGCCATTGAAAAACGTCCAGAAATGTTTGAAGCTACTGAGTGAATGAAAGGAGCTGGCATCTCACTCTCTTTGAATCTTCTTTATCATGCTAGGATTAACAGGAAAAAGCAAAAAATTTCAGAATTGCACCGTGCAATGTGGAGATATTACTGTTTGTGCATTTACAATATTCATTGATTTTTGCCATTGAAAAACGTCCAGAAATGTTTGAAGCTACTGACTGAATGAAAGGAGCTGGCATCTCACTCTCTTTGAATCTTCTTTATCATGCTAGGATTAGCAGGAAAAAGCAAAAAATTTCAGAATTGCACCGTGCAATGTGGAGATATTACTGTTTGTGCATTTACAATATTCATTGATTTTTGCCATTGAAAAACGTCCAGAAATGTTTGAAGCTACTGACTGAATGAAAGGAGCTGGCATCTCACTCTCTTTGAATCTTCTTTATCATGCTAGGATTAGCAGGAAAAAGCAAAAAATTTCAGAATTGCACCTTGCAATGTGGAGATATTACTGTTTGTGCATTTACAATATTCATTGATTTTTGCCATTGAAAAACGTCCAGAAATGTTTGAAGCTACTGACTGAATGAAAGGAGCTGGCATCTCACTCTCTTTGAATCTTCTTTATCATGCTAGGATTAGCAGGAAAAAGCAAAAAATTTCAGAATTGCACCGTGCAATGTGGAGATATTACTGTTTGTGCATTTACAATATTCATTGATTTTTGCCATTGAAAAACATGTTTTTCATATACCAGAAATGTTTGAAGCTACTGACTGAATGAAAGGAGCTGGCATCTCACTCTCTTTGAATCTTCTTTATCATGCTAGGATTAGCAGGAAAAAGCAAAAAATTTCAGAATTGCACCTTGCAATGTGGAGATATTACTGTTTGTGCATTTACAATATTCATTGATTTTTGCCATTGAAAAACATGTTTTTCATATACCAGAAATGTTTGAAGCTACTGACTGAATGAAAGGAGCTGGCATCTCACTCTCTTTGAATCTTCTTTATCATGCTAGGATTAACAGGAAAAAGCTAAAAATTTCAGAATTGCACCTTGCAATGTGGAGATATTACTGTTTGTGCATTTACAATATTCATTGATTTTTGCCATTGAAAAACATGTTTTTCATATACCAGAAATGTTTGAAGCTACTGACTGAATGAAAGGAGCTGGCATCTCACTCTCTTTGAATCTTCTTTATCATGCTAGGATTAACAGGAAAAAGCTAAAAATTTCAGAATTGCACCGTGCAATGTGGAGATATTACTGTTTGTGCATTTACAATATTCATTGATTTTTGCCATTGAAAAACATGTTTTTCATATACCAGAAATGTTTGAAGCTACTGACTGAATGAAAGGAGCTGGCATGTCACTCTCTTTGAATCTTCTTTATCATGCTAGGATTAGCAGGAAAAAGCAAAAAATTTCAGAATTGCACCTTGCAATGTGGAGATATTACTGTTTGTGCATTTACAATATTCATTGATTTTTGCCATTGAAAAACATGTTTTTCATATACCAGAAATGTTTGAAGCTACTGACTGAATGAAAGGAGCTGGCATCTCACTCTCTTTGAATCTTCTTTATCATGCTAGGATTAACAGGAAAAAGCTAAAAATTTCAGAATTGCACCGTGCAATGTGGAGATATTACTGTTTGTGCATTTACAATATTCATTGATTTTTGCCATTGAAAAACGTCCAGAAATGTTTGAAGCTACTGACTGAATGAAAGGAGCTGGCATCTCACTCTCTTTGAATCTTCTTTATCATGCTAGGATTAACAGGAAAAAGCTAAAAATTTCAGAATTGCACCATGCAATGTGGAGATATTACTGTTTGTGCATTTACAATATTCATTGATTTTTGCCATTGAAAAACATGTTTTTCATATACCAGAAATGTTTGAAGCTACTGACTGAATGAAAGGAGCTGGCATCTCACTCTCTTTGAATCTTCTTTATCATGCTAGGATTAGCAGGAAAAAGCAAAAAATTTCAGAATTGCACCTTGCAATGTGGAGATATTACTGTTTGTGCATTTACAATATTCATTGATTTTTGCCATTGAAAAACATGTTTTTCATATACCAGAAATGTTTGAAGCTACTGACTGAATGAAAGGAGCTGGCATCTCACTCTCTTTGAATCTTCTTTATCATGCTAGGATTAGCAGGAAAAAGCTAAAAATTTCAGAATTGCACCTTGCAATGTGGAGATATTACTGTTTGTGCATTTACAATATTCATTGATTTTTACCATTGAAAAACATGTTTTTCATATACCAGAAATGTTTGAAGCTACTGACTGAATGAAAGGAGCTGGCATCTCACTCTCTTTGAATCTTCTTTATCATGCTAGGATTAACAGGAAAAAGCTAAAAATTTCAGAATTGCACCGTGCAATGTGGAGATATTACTGTTTGTGCATTTACAATATTCATTGATTTTTGCCATTGAAAAACATGTTTTTCATATACCAGAAATGTTTGAAGCTACTGACTGAATGAAAGGAGCTGGCATCTCACTCTCTTTGAATCTTCTTTATCATGCTAGGATTAGCAGGAAAAAGCAAAAAATTTCAGAATTGCACCTTGCAATGTGGAGATATTACTGTTTGTGCATTTACAATATTCATTGATTTTTGCCATTGAAAAACATGTTTTTCATATACCAGAAATGTTTGAAGCTACTGACTGAATGAAAGGAGCTGGCATCTCACTCTCTTTGAATCTTCTTTATCATGCTAGGATTAACAGGAAAAAGCTAAAAATTTCAGAATTGCACCGTGCAATGTGGAGATATTACTGTTTGTGCATTTACAATATTCATTGATTTTTGCCATTGAAAAACATGTTTTTCATATACCAGAAATGTTTGAAGCTACTGACTGAATGAAAGGAGCTGGCATCTCACTCTCTTTGAATCTTCTTTATCATGCTAGGATTAGCAGGAAAAAGCTAAAAATTTCAGAATTGCACCGTGCAATGTGGAGATATTACTGTTTGTGCATTTACAATATTCATTGATTTTTGCCATTGAAAAACATGTTTTTCATATACCAGAAATGTTTGAAGCTACTGACTGAATGAAAGGAGCTGGCATCTCACTCTCTTTGAATCTTCTTTATCATGCTAGGATTAGCAGGAAAAAGCAAAAAATTTCAGAATTGCACCTTGCAATGTGGAGATATTACTGTTTGTGCATTTACAATATTCATTGATTTTTGCCATTGAAAAACATGTTTTTCATATACCAGAAATGTTTGAAGCTACTGACTGAATGAAAGGAGCTGGCATCTCACTCTCTTTGAATCTTCTTTATCATGCTAGGATTAACAGGAAAAAGCAAAAAATTTCAGAATTGCACCTTGCAATGTGGAGATATTACTGTTTGTGCATTTACAATATTCATTGATTTTTGCCACTGAAAAACATGTTTTTCATATACCAGAAATGTTTGAAGCTACTGACTGAATGAAAGGAGCTGGCATCTCACTCTCTTTGAATCTTCTTTATCATGCTAGGATTAACAGGAAAAAGCTAAAAATTTCAGAATTGCACCGTGCAATGTGGAGATATTACTGTTTGTGCATTTACAATATTCATTGATTTTTGCCATTGAAAAACATGTTTTTCATATACCAGAAATGTTTGAAGCTACTGACTGAATGAAAGGAGCTGGCATCTCACTCTCTTTGAATCTTCTTTATCATGCTAGGATTAACAGGAAAAAGCTAAAAATTTCAGAATTGCACCGTGCAATGTGGAGATATTATTGTTTGTGCATTTACAATATTCATTGATTTTTGCCATTGAAAAACATGTTTTTCATATACCAGAAATGTTTGAAGCTACTGACTGAATGAAAGGAGCTGGCATCTCACTCTCTTTGAATCTTCTTTATCATGCTAGGATTAGCAGGAAAAAGCAAAAAATTTCAGAATTGCACCTTGCAATGTGGAGATATTACTGTTTGTGCATTTACAATATTCATTGATTTTTGCCATTGAAAAACATGTTTTTCATATACCAGAAATGTTTGAAGCTACTGACTGAATGAAAGGAGCTGGCATCTCACTCTCTTTGAATCTTCTTTATCATGCTAGGATTAACAGGAAAAAGCTAAAAATTTCAGAATTGCACCGTGCAATGTGGAGATATTACTGTTTGTGCATTTACAATATTCATTGATTTTTGCCATTGAAAAACGTCCAGAAATGTTTGAAGCTACTGACTGAATGAAAGGAGCTGGCATCTCACTCTCTTTGAATCTTCTTTATCATGCTAGGATTAACAGGAAAAAGCTAAAAATTTCAGAATTGCACCGTGCAATGTGGAGATATTACTGTTTGTGCATTTACAATATTCATTGATTTTTGCCATTGAAAAACATGTTTTTCATATACCAGAAATGTTTGAAGCTACTGACTGAATGAAAGGAGCTGGCATCTCACTCTCTTTGAATCTTCTTTATCATGCTAGGATTAACAGGAAAAAGCAAAAAATTTCAGAATTGCACCGTGCAATGTGGAGATATTACTGTTTGTGCATTTACAATATTCATTGATTTTTGCCATTGAAAAACATGTTTTTCATATACCAGAAATGTTTGAAGCTACTGACTGAATGAAAGGAGCTGGCATCTCACTCTCTTTGAATCTTCTTTATCATGCTAGGATTAACAGGAAAAAGCTAAAAATTTCAGAATTGCACCGTGCAATGTGGAGATATTACTGTTTGTGCATTTACAATATTCATTGATTTTTGCCATTGAAAAACATGTTTTTCATATACCAGAAATGTTTGAAGCTACTGACTGAATGAAAGGAGCTGGCATCTCACTCTCTTTGAATCTTCTTTATCATGCTAGGATTAACAGGAAAAAGCAAAAAATTTCAGAATTGCACCGTGCAATGTGGAGATATTACTGTTTGTGCATTTACAATATTCATTGATTTTTGCCATTGAAAAACATGTTTTTCATATACCAGAAATGTTTGAAGCTACTGACTGAATGAAAGGAGCTGGCATCTCACTCTCTTTGAATCTTCTTTATCATGCTAGGATTAGCAGGAAAAAGCTAAAAATTTCAGAATTGCACCGTGCAATGTGGAGATATTACTGTTTGTGCATTTACAATATTCATTGATTTTTGCCATTGAAAAACATGTTTTTCATATACCAGAAATGTTTGAAGCTACTGACTGAATGAAAGGAGCTGGCATCTCACTCTCTTTGAATCTTCTTTATCATGCTAGGATTAGCAGGAAAAAGCAAAAAATTTCAGAATTGCACCGTGCAATGTGGAGATATTACTGTTTGTGCATTTACAATATTCATTGATTTTTGCCATTGAAAAACGTCCAGAAATGTTTGAAGCTACTGACTGAATGAAAGGAGCTGGCATCTCACTCTCTTTGAATCTTCTTTATCATGCTAGGATTAACAGGAAAAAGCTAAAAATTTCAGAATTGCACCTTGCAATGTGGAGATATTACTGTTTGTGCATTTACAATATTCATTGATTTTTGCCATTGAAAAACGTCCAGAAATGTTTGAAGCTACTGACTGAATGAAAGGAGCTGGCATCTCACTCTCTTTGAATCTTCTTTATCATGCTAGGATTAACAGGAAAAAGCTAAAAATTTCAGAATTGCACCGTGCAATGTGGAGATATTACTGTTTGTGCATTTACAATATTCATTGATTTTTGCCATTGAAAAACATGTTTTTCATATACCAGAAATGTTTGAAGCTACTGACTGAATGAAAGGAGCTGGCATCTCACTCTCTTTGAATCTTCTTTATCATGCTAGGATTAACAGGAAAAAGCTAAAAATTTCAGAATTGCACCTTGCAATGTGGAGATATTACTGTTTGTGCATTTACAATATTCATTGATTTTTGCCATTGAAAAACGTCCAGAAATGTTTGAAGCTACTGACTGAATGAAAGGAGCTGGCATCTCACTCTCTTTGAATCTTCTTTATCATGCTAGGATTAACAGGAAAAAGCTAAAAATTTCAGAATTGCACCTTGCAATGTGGAGATATTACTGTTTGTGCATTTACAATATTCATTGATTTTTGCCATTGAAAAACATGTTTTTCATATACCAGAAATGTTTGAAGCTACTGACTGAATGAAAGGAGCTGGCATCTCACTCTCTTTGAATCTTCTTTATCATGCTAGGATTAACAGGAAAAAGCTAAAAATTTCAGAATTGCACCTTGCAATGTGGAGATATTACTGTTTGTGCATTTACAATATTCATTGATTTTTGCCATTGAAAAACATGTTTTTCATATACCAGAAATGTTTGAAGCTACTGACTGAATGAAAGGAGCTGGCATCTCACTCTCTTTGAATCTTCTTTATCATGCTAGGATTAACAGGAAAAAGCTAAAAATTTCAGAATTGCAGCGTGCAATGTGGAGATATTACTGTTTGTGCATTTACAATATTCATTGATTTTTGCCATTGAAAAACATGTTTTTCATATACCAGAAATGTTTGAAGCTACTGACTGAATGAAAGGAGCTGGCATCTCACTCTCTTTGAATCTTCTTTATCATGCTAGGATTAGCAGGAAAAAGCAAAAAATTTCAGAATTGCACCTTGCAATGTGGAGATATTACTGTTTGTGCATTTACAATATTCATTGATTTTTGCCATTGAAAAACATGTTTTTCATATACCAGAAATGTTTGAAGCTACTGACTGAATGAAAGGAGCTGGCATCTCACTCTCTTTGAATCTTCTTTATCATGCTAGGATTAACAGGAAAAAGCTAAAAATTTCAGAATTGCACCGTGCAATGTGGAGATATTACTGTTTGTGCATTTACAATATTCATTGATTTTTGCCATTGAAAAACATGTTTTTCATATACCAGAAATGTTTGAAGCTACTGACTGAATGAAAGGAGCTGGCATCTCACTCTCTTTGAATCTTCTTTATCATGCTAGGATTAGCAGGAAAAAGCAAAAAATTTCAGAATTGCACCTTGCAATGTGGAGATATTACTGTTTGTGCATTTACAATATTCATTGATTTTTGCCATTGAAAAACATGTTTTTCATATACCAGAAATGTTTGAAGCTACTGACTGAATGAAAGGAGCTGGCATCTCACTCTCTTTGAATCTTCTTTATCATGCTAGGATTAACAGGAAAAAGCAAAAAATTTCAGAATTGCACCGTGCAATGTGGAGATATTACTGTTTGTGCATTTACAATATTCATTGATTTTTGCCATTGAAAAACGTCCAGAAATGTTTGAAGCTACTGACTGAATGAAAGGAGCTGGCATCTCACTCTCTTTGAATCTTCTTTATCATGCTAGGATTAACAGGAAAAAGCAAAAAATTTCAGAATTGCACCGTGCAATGTGGAGATATTACTGTTTGTGCATTTACAATATTCATTGATTTTTGCCATTGAAAAACATGTTTTTCATATACCAGAAATGTTTGAAGCTACTGACTGAATGAAAGGAGCTGGCATCTCACTCTCTTTGAATCTTCTTTATCATGCTAGGATTAGCAGGAAAAAGCAAAAAATTTCAGAATTGCACCGTGCAATGTGGAGATATTACTGTTTGTGCATTTACAATATTCATTGATTTTTGCCATTGAAAAACGTCCAGAAATGTTTGAAGCTACTGACTGAATGAAAGGAGCTGGCATCTCACTCTCTTTGAATCTTCTTTATCATGCTAGGATTAACAGGAAAAAGCTAAAAATTTCAGAATTGCACCTTGCAATGTGGAGATATTACTGTCTGTGCATTTACAATATTCATTGATTTTTGCCATTGAAAAACATCCAGAAATGTTTGAAGCTACTGACTGAATGAAAGGAGCTGGCATCTCACTCTCTTTGAATCTTCTTTATCATGCTAGGATTAACAGGAAAAAGCAAAAAATTTCAGAATTGCACCGTGCAATGTGGAGATATTACTGTTTGTGCATTTACAATATTCATTGATTTTTGCCATTGAAAAACATGTTTTTCATATACCAGAAATGTTTGAAGCTACTGACTGAATGAAAGGAGCTGGCATCTCACTCTCTTTGAATCTTCTTCATCATGCTAGGATTAACAGGAAAAAGCAAAAAATTTCAGAATTGCACCTTGCAATGTGGAGATATTACTGTTTGTGCATTTACAATATTCATTGATTTTTGCCATTGAAAAACGTCCAGAAATGTTTGAAGCTACTGACTGAATGAAAGGAGCTGGCATCTCACTCTCTTTGAATCTTCTTTATCATGCTAGGATTAACAGGAAAAAGCTAAAAATTTCAGAATTGCACCTTGCAATGTGGAGATATTACTGTTTGTGCATTTACAATATTCATTGATTTTTGCCATTGAAAAACATGTTTTTCATATACCAGAAATGTTTGAAGCTACTGACTGAATGAAAGGAGCTGGCATCTCACTCTCTTTGAATCTTCTTTATCATGCTAGGATTAACAGGAAAAAGCTAAAAATTTCAGAATTGCACCGTGCAATGTGGAGATATTACTGTTTGTGCATTTACAATATTCATTGATTTTTGCCATTGAAAAACATGTTTTTCATATACCAGAAATGTTTGAAGCTACTGACTGAATGAAAGGAGCTGGCATCTCACTCTCTTTGAATCTTCTTTATCATGCTAGGATTAGCAGGAAAAAGCAAAAAATTTCAGAATTGCACCTTGCAATGTGGAGATATTACTGTTTGTGCATTTACAATATTCATTGATTTTTGCCATTGAAAAACATGTTTTTCATATACCAGAAATGTTTGAAGCTACTGACTGAATGAAAGGAGCTGGCATCTCACTCTCTTTGAATCTTCTTTATCATGCTAGGATTAACAGGAAAAAGCAAAAAATTTCAGAATTGCACCTTGCAATGTGGAGATATTACTGTTTGTGCATTTACAATATTCATTGATTTTTGCCATTGAAAAACATGTTTTTCATATACCAGAAATGTTTGAAGCTACTGACTGAATGAAAGGAGCTGGCATCTCACTCTCTTTGAATCTTCTTTATCATGCTAGGATTAACAGGAAAAAGCTAAAAATTTCAGAATTGCACCGTGCAATGTGGAGATATTACTGTTTGTGCATTTACAATATTCATTGATTTTTGCCATTGAAAAACATGTTTTTCATATACCAGAAATGTTTGAAGCTACTGACTGAATGAAAGGAGCTGGCATCTCACTCTCTTTGAATCTTCTTTATCATGCTAGGATTAACAGGAAAAAGCTAAAAATTTCAGAATTGCACCGTGCAATGTGGAGATATTACTGTTTGTGCATTTACAATATTCATTGATTTTTGCCATTGAAAAACATGTTTTTCATATACCAGAAATGTTTGAAGCTACTGACTGAATGAAAGGAGCTGGCATCTCACTCTCTTTGAATCTTCTTTATCATGCTAGGATTAGCAGGAAAAAGCAAAAAATTTCAGAATTGCACCTTGCAATGTGGAGATATTACTGTTTGTGCATTTACAATATTCATTGATTTTTGCCATTGAAAAACATGTTTTTCATATACCAGAAATGTTTGAAGCTACTGACTGAATGAAAGGAGCTGGCATCTCACTCTCTTTGAATCTTCTTTATCATGCTAGGATTAACAGGAAAAAGCTAAAAATTTCAGAATTGCACCGTGCAATGTGGAGATATTACTGTTTGTGCATTTACAATATTCATTGATTTTTGCCATTGAAAAACGTCCAGAAATGTTTGAAGCTACTGACTGAATGAAAGGAGCTGGCATCTCACTCTCTTTGAATCTTCTTTATCATGCTAGGATTAACAGGAAAAAGCAAAAAATTTCAGAATTGCACCGTGCAATGTGAAGATATTACTGTTTGTGCATTTACAATATTCATTGATTTTTGCCATTGAAAAACATGTTTTTCATATACCAGAAATGTTTGAAGCTACTGACTGAATGAAAGGAGCTGGCATCTCACTCTCTTTGAATCTTCTTTATCATGCTAGGATTAACAGGAAAAAGCAAAAAATTTCAGAATTGCACCGTGCAATGTGGAGATATTACTGTTTGTGCATTTACAATATTCATTGATTTTTGCCATTGAAAAACATGTTTTTCATATACCAGAAATGTTTGAAGCTACTGACTGAATGAAAGGAGCTGGCATCTAACTCTCTTTGAATCTTCTTTATCATGCTAGGATTAACAGGAAAAAGCTAAAAATTTCAGAATTGCACCGTGCAATGTGGAGATATTACTGTTTGTGCATTTACAATATTCATTGATTTTTGCCATTGAAAAACATGTTTTTCATATACCAGAAATGTTTGAAGCTACTGACTGAATGAAAGGAGCTGGCATCTCACTCTCTTTGAATCTTCTTTATCATGCTAGGATTAACAGGAAAAAGCAAAAAATTTCAGAATTGCACCGTGCAATGTGGAGATATTACTGTTTGTGCATTTACAATATTCATTGATTTTTGCCATTGAAAAACATGTTTTTCATATACCAGAAATGTTTGAAGCTACTGACTGAATGAAAGGAGCTGGCATCTCACTCTCTTTGAATCTTCTTTATCATGCTAGGATTAGCAGGAAAAAGCTAAAAATTTCAGAATTGCACCGTGCAATGTGGAGATATTACTGTTTGTGCATTTACAATATTCATTGATTTTTGCCATTGAAAAACATGTTTTTCATATACCAGAAATGTTTGAAGCTACTGACTGAATGAAAGGAGCTGGAATCTCACTCTCTTTGAATCTTCTTTATCATGCTAGGATTAACAGGAAAAAGCTAAAAATTTCAAAATTGCACCTTGCAATGTGGAGATATTACTGTTTGTGCATTTACAATATTCATTGATTTTTGCCATTGAAAAACGTCCAGAAATGTTTGAAGCTACTGACTGAATGAAAGGAGCTGGCATCTCACTCTCTTTGAATCTTCTTTATCATGCTAGGATTAACAGGAAAAAGCTAAAAATTTCAGAATTGCACCGTGCAATGTGGAGATATTACTGTTTGTGCATTTACAATATTCATTGATTTTTGCCATTGAAAAACATGTTTTTCATATACCAGAAATGTTTGAAGCTACTGACTGAATGAAAGGAGCTGGCATCTCACTCTCTTTGAATCTTCTTTATCATGCTAGGATTAACAGGAAAAAGCTAAAAATTTCAGAATTGCACCTTGCAATGTGGAGATATTACTGTTTGTGCATTTACAATATTCATTGATTTTTGCCATTGAAAAACGTCCAGAAATGTTTGAAGCTACTGACTGAATGAAAGGAGCTGGCATCTCACTCTCTTTGAATCTTCTTTATCATGCTAGGATTAACAGGAAAAAGCTAAAAATTTCAGAATTGCACCTTGCAATGTGGAGATATTACTGTTTGTGCATTTACAATATTCATTGATTTTTGCCATTGAAAAACATGTTTTTCATATACCAGAAATGTTTGAAGCTACTGACTGAATGAAAGGAGCTGGCATCTCACTCTCTTTGAATCTTCTTTATCATGCTAGGATTAACAGGAAAAAGCTAAAAATTTCAGAATTGCACCTTGCAATGTGGAGATATTACTGTTTGTGCATTTACAATATTCATTGATTTTTGCCATTGAAAAACATGTTTTTCATATACCAGAAATGTTTGAAGCTACTGACTGAATGAAAGGAGCTGGCATCTCACTCTCTTTGAATCTTCTTTATCATGCTAGGATTAACAGGAAAAAGCTAAAAATTTCAGAATTGCACCGTGCAATGTGGAGATATTACTGTTTGTGCATTTACAATATTCATTGATTTTTGCCATTGAAAAACATGTTTTTCATATACCAGAAATGTTTGAAGCTACTGACTGAATGAAAGGAGCTGGCATCTCACTCTCTTTGAATCTTCTTTATCATGCTAGGATTAGCAGGAAAAAGCAAAAAATTTCAGAATTGCACCTTGCAATGTGGAGATATTACTGTTTGTGCATTTACAATATTCATTGATTTTTGCCATTGAAAAACATGTTTTTCATATACCAGAAATGTTTGAAGCTACTGACTGAATGAAAGGAGCTGGCATCTCACTCTCTTTGAATCTTCTTTATCATGCTAGGATTAACAGGAAAAAGCTAAAAATTTCAGAATTGCACCGTGCAATGTGGAGATATTACTGTTTGTGCATTTACAATATTCATTGATTTTTGCCATTGAAAAACATGTTTTTCATATACCAGAAATGTTTGAAGCTACTGACTGAATGAAAGGAGCTGGCATCTCACTCTCTTTGAATCTTCTTTATCATGCTAGGATTAGCAGGAAAAAGCAAAAAATTTCAGAATTGCACCTTGCAATGTGGAGATATTACTGTTTGTGCATTTACAATATTCATTGATTTTTGCCATTGAAAAACATGTTTTTCATATACCAGAAATGTTTGAAGCTACTGACTGAATGAAAGGAGCTGGCATCTCACTCTCTTTGAATCTTCTTTATCATGCTAGGATTAACAGGAAAAAGCAAAAAATTTCAGAATTGCACCGTGCAATGTGGAGATATTACTGTTTGTGCATTTACAATATTCATTGATTTTTGCCATTGAAAAACGTCCAGAAATGTTTGAAGCTACTGACTGAATGAAAGGAGCTGGCATCTCACTCTCTTTGAATCTTCTTTATCATGCTAGGATTAACAGGAAAAAGCAAAAAATTTCAGAATTGCACCGTGCAATGTGGAGATATTACTGTTTGTGCATTTACAATATTCATTGATTTTTGCCATTGAAAAACATGTTTTTCATATACCAGAAATGTTTGAAGCTACTGACTGAATGAAAGGAGCTGGCATCTCACTCTCTTTGAATCTTCTTTATCATGCTAGGATTAGCAGGAAAAAGCAAAAAATTTCAGAATTGCACCGTGCAATGTGGAGATATTACTGTTTGTGCATTTACAATATTCATTGATTTTTGCCATTGAAAAACATGTTTTTCATATACCAGAAATGTTTGAAGCTACTGACTGAATGAAAGGAGCTGGCATCTCACTCTCTTTGAATCTTCTTTATCATGCTAGGATTAGCAGGAAAAAGCAAAAAATTTCAGAATTGCACCGTGCAATGTGGAGATATTACTGTTTGTGCATTTACAATATTCATTGATTTTTGCCATTGAAAAACGTCCAGAAATGTTTGAAGCTACTGACTGAATGAAAGGAGCTGGCATCTCACTCTCTTTGAATCTTCTTTATCATGCTAGGATTAACAGGAAAAAGCTAAAAATTTCAGAATTGCACCTTGCAATGTGGAGATATTACTGTTTGTGCATTTACAATATTCATTGATTTTTGCCATTGAAAAACGTCCAGAAATGTTTGAAGCTACTGACTGAATGAAAGGAGCTGGCATCTCACTCTCTTTGAATCTTCTTTATCATGCTAGGATTAACAGGAAAAAGCAAAAAATTTCAGAATTGCACCGTGCAATGTGGAGATATTACTGTTTGTGCATTTACAATATTCATTGATTTTTGCCATTGAAAAACATGTTTTTCATATACCAGAAATGTTTGAAGCTACTGACTGAATGAAAGGAGCTGGCATCTCACTCTCTTTGAATCTTCTTTATCATGCTAGGATTAACAGGAAAAAGCAAAAAATTTCAGAATTGCACCTTGCAATGTGGAGATATTACTGTTTGTGCATTTACAATATTCATTGATTTTTGCCATTGAAAAACGTCCAGAAATGTTTGAAGCTACTGACTGAATGAAAGGAGCTGGCATCTCACTCTCTTTGAATCTTCTTTATCATGCTAGGATTAACAGGAAAAAGCTAAAAATTTCAGAATTGCACCTTGCAATGTGGAGATATTACTGTTTGTGCATTTACAATATTCATTGATTTTTGCCATTGAAAAACATGTTTTTCATATACCAGAAATGTTTGAAGCTACTGACTGAATGAAAGGAGCTGGCATCTCACTCTCTTTGAATCTTCTTTATCATGCTAGAATTAGCAGGAAAAAGCAAAAAATTTCAGAATTGCACCTTGCAATGTGGAGATATTACTGTTTGTGCATTTACAATATTCATTGATTTTTGCCATTGAAAAACGTCCAGAAATGTTTGAAGCTACTGACTGAATGAAAGGAGCTGGCATCTCACTCTCTTTGAATCTTCTTTATCATGCTAGGATTAGCAGGAAAAAGCAAAAAATTTCAGAATTGCACCGTGCAATGTGGAGATATTACTGTTTGTGCATTTACAATATTCATTGATTTTTGCCATTGAAAAACATGTTTTTCATATACCAGAAATGTTTGAAGCTACTGACTGAATGAAAGGAGCTGGCATCTCACTCTCTTTGAATCTTCTTTATCATGCTAGGATTAACAGGAAAAAGCTAAAAATTTCAGAATTGCACCGTGCAATGTGGAGATATTACTGTTTGTGCATTTACAATATTCATTGATTTTTGCCATTGAAAAACATGTTTTTCATATACCAGAAATGTTTGAAGCTACTGACTGAATGAAAGGAGCTGGCATCTCACTCTCTTTGAATCTTCTTTATCATGCTAGGATTAGCAGGAAAAAGCAAAAAATTTCAGAATTGCACCTTGCAATGTGGAGATATTACTGTTTGTGCATTTACAATATTCATTGATTTTTGCCATTGAAAAACATGTTTTTCATATACCAGAAATGTTTGAAGCTACTGACTGAATGAAAGGAGCTGGCATCTCACTCTCTTTGAATCTTCTTTATCATGCTAGGATTAACAGGAAAAAGCAAAAAATTTCAGAATTGCACCGTGCAATGTGGAGATATTACTGTTTGTGCATTTACAATATTCATTGATTTTTGCCATTGAAAAACGTCCAGAAATGTTTGAAGCTACTGACTGAATGAAAGGAGCTGGCATCTCACTCTCTTTGAATCTTCTTTATCATGCTAGGATTAACAGGAAAAAGCAAAAAATTTCAGAATTGCACCGTGCAATGTGGAGATATTACTGTTTGTGCATTTACAATATTCATTGATTTTTGCCATTGAAAAACATGTTTTTCATATACCAGAAATGTTTGAAGCTACTGACTGAATGAAAGGAGCTGGCATCTCACTCTCTTTGAATCTTCTTTATCATGCTAGGATTAGCAGGAAAAAGCAAAAAATTTCAGAATTGCACCGTGCAATGTGGAGATATTACTGTTTGTGCATTTACAATATTCATTGATTTTTGCCATTGAAAAACATGTTTTTCATATACCAGAAATGTTTGAAGCTACTGACTGAATGATAGGAGCTGGCATCTCACTCTCTTTGAATCTTCTTTATCATGCTAGGATTAGCAGGAAAAAGCAAAAAATTTCAGAATTGCACCGTGCAATGTGGAGATATTACTGTTTGTGCATTTACAATATTCATTGATTTTTGCCATTGAAAAACGTCCAGAAATGTTTGAAGCTACTGACTGAATGAAAGGAGCTGGCATCTCACTCTCTTTGAATCTTCTTTATCATGCTAGGATTAACAGGAAAAAGCTAAAAATTTCAGAATTGCACCTTGCAATGTGGAGATATTACTGTTTGTGCATTTACAATATTCATTGATTTTTGCCATTGAAAAACGTCCAGAAATGTTTGAAGCTACTGACTGAATGAAAGGAGCTGGCATCTCACTCTCTTTGAATCTTCTTTATCATGCTAGGATTAACAGGAAAAAGCAAAAAATTTCAGAATTGCACCGTGCAATGTGGAGATATTACTGTTTGTGCATTTACAATATTCATTGATTTTTGCCATTGAAAAACATGTTTTTCATATACCAGAAATGTTTGAAGCTACTGACTGAATGAAAGGAGCTGGCATCTCACTCTCTTTGAATCTTCTTTATCATGCTAGGATTAGCAGGAAAAAGCAAAAAATTTCAGAATTGCACCTTGCAATGTGGAGATATTACTGTTTGTGCATTTACAATATTCATTGATTTTTGCCATTGAAAAACGTCCAGAAATGTTTGAAGCTACTGACTGAATGAAAGGAGCTGGCATCTCACTCTCTTTGAATCTTCTTTATCATGCTAGGATTAACAGGAAAAAGCTAAAAATTTCAGAATTGCACCTTGCAATGTGGAGATATTACTGTTTGTGCATTTACAATATTCATTGATTTTTGCCATTGAAAAACATGTTTTTCATATATCAGAAATGTTTGAAGCTACTGACTGAATGAAAGGAGCTGGCATCTCACTCTCTTTGAATCTTCTTTATCATGCTAGGATTAGCAGGAAAAAGCAAAAAATTTCAGAATTGCACCTTGCAATGTGGAGATATTACTGTTTGTGCATTTACAATATTCATTGATTTTTGCCATTGAAAAACGTCCAGAAATGTTTGAAGCTACTGACTGAATGAAAGGAGCTGGCATCTCACTCTCTTTGAATCTTCTTTATCATGCTAGGATTAACAGGAAAAAGCTAAAAATTTCAGAATTGCACCTTGCAATGTGGAGATATTACTGTTTGTGCATTTACAATATTCATTGATTTTTGCCATTGAAAAACATGTTTTTCATATACCAGAAATGTTTGAAGCTACTGACTGAATGAAAGGAGCTGGCATCTCACTCTCTTTGAATCTTCTTTATCATGCTAGGATTAACAGGAAAAAGCTAAAAATTTCAGAATTGCACCGTGCAATGTGGAGATATTACTGTTTGTGCATTTACAATATTCATTGATTTTTGCCATTGAAAAACATGTTTTTCATATACCAGAAATGTTTGAAGCTACTGACTGAATGAAAGGAGCTGGCATCTCACTCTCTTTGAATCTTCTTTATCATGCTAGGATTAACAGGAAAAAGCTAAAAATTTCAGAATTGCACCGTGCAATGTGGAGATATTACTGTTTGTGCATTTACAATATTCATTGATTTTTGCCATTGAAAAACATGTTTTTCATATACCAGAAATGTTTGAAGCTACTGACTGAATGAAAGGAGCTGGCATCTCACTCTCTTTGAATCTTCTTTATCATGCTAGGATTAACAGGAAAAAGCTAAAAATTTCAGAATTGCACCTTGCAATGTGGAGATATTACTGTTTGTGCATTTACAATATTCATTGATTTTTGCCATTGAAAAACATGTTTTTCATATACCAGAAATGTTTGAAGCTACTGACTGAATGAAAGGAGCTGGCATCTCACTCTCTTTGAATCTTCTTTATCATGCTAGGATTAGCAGGAAAAAGCAAAAAATTTCAGAATTGCACCTTGCAATGTGGAGATATTACTGTTTGTGCATTTACAATATTCATTGATTTTTGCCATTGAAAAACATGTTTTTCATATACCAGAAATGTTTGAAGCTACTGACTGAATGAAAGGAGCTGGCATCTCACTCTCTTTGAATCTTCTTTATCATGCTAGGATTAGCAGGAAAAAGCAAAAAATTTCAGAATTGCACCTTGCAATGTGGAGATATTACTGTTTGTGCATTTACAATATTCATTGATTTTTGCCATTGAAAAACGTCCAGAAATGTTTGAAGCTACTGACTGAATGAAAGGAGCTGGCATCTCACTCTCTTTGAATCTTCTTTATCATGCTAGGATTAACAGGAAAAAGCTAAAAATTTCAGAATTGCACCTTGCAATGTGGAGATATTACTGTTTGTGCATTTACAATATTCATTGATTTTTGCCATTGAAAAACATGTTTTTCATATACCAGAAATGTTTGAAGCTACTGACTGAATGAAAGGAGCTGGCATCTCACTCTCTTTGAATCTTCTTTATCATGCTAGGATTAACAGGAAAAAGCTAAAAATTTCAGAATTGCACCGTGCAATGTGGAGATATTACTGTTTGTGCATTTACAATATTCATTGATTTTTGCCATTGAAAAACATGTTTTTCATATACCAGAAATGTTTGAAGCTACTGACTGAATGAAAGGATCTGGCATCTCACTCTCTTTGAATCTTCTTTATCATGCTAGGATTAGCAGGAAAAAGCAAAAAATTTCAGAATTGCACCGTGCAATGTGGAGATATTACTGTTTGTGCATTTACAATATTCATTGATTTTTGCCATTGAAAAACGTCCAGAAATGTTTGAAGCTACTGACTGAATGAAAGGAGCTGGCATCTCACTCTCTTTGAATCTTCTTTATCATGCTAGGATTAACAGGAAAAAGCTAAAAATTTCAGAATTGCACCGTGCAATGTGGAGATATTACTGTTTGTGCATTTACAATATTCATTGATTTTTGCCATTGAAAAACGTCCAGAAATGTTTGAAGCTACTGACTGAATGAAAGGAGCTGGCATCTCACTCTCTTTGAATCTTCTTTATCATGCTAGGATTAACAGGAAAAAGCTAAAAATTTCAGAATTGCACCTTGCAATGTGGAGATATTACTGTTTGTGCATTTACAATATTCATTGATTTTTGCCATTGAAAAACATGTTTTTCATATACCAGAAATGTTTGAAGCTACTGACTGAATGAAAGGAGCTGGCATCTCACTCTCTTTGAATCTTCTTTATCATGCTAGGATTAGCAGGAAAAAGCAAAAAATTTCAGAATTGCACCTTGCAATGTGGAGATATTACTGTTTGTGCATTTACAATATTCATTGATTTTTGCCATTGAAAAACGTCCAGAAATGTTTGAAGCTACTGACTGAATGAAAGGAGCTGGCATCTCACTCTCTTTGAATCTTCTTTATCATGCTAGGATTAGCAGGAAAAAGCAAAAAATTTCAGAATTGCACCGTGCAATGTGGAGATATTACTGTTTGTGCATTTACAATATTCATTGATTTTTGCCATTGAAAAACATGTTTTTCATATACCAGAAATGTTTGAAGCTACTGACTGAATGAAAGGAGCTGGCATCTCACTCTCTTTGAATCTTCTTTATCATGCTAGGATTAACAGGAAAAAGCTAAAAATTTCAGAATTGCACCTTTCAATGTGGAGATATTACTGTTTGTGCATTTACAATATTCATTGATTTTTGCCATTGAAAAACGTCCAGAAATGTTTGAAGCTACTGACTGAATGAAAGGAGCTGGCATCTCACTCTCTTTGAATCTTCTTTATCATGCTAGGATTAGCAGGAAAAAGCTAAAAATTTCAGAATTGCACCGTGCAATGTGGAGATATTACTGTTTGTGCATTTACAATATTCATTGATTTTTGCCATTGAAAAACATGTTTTTCATATACCAGAAATGTTTGAAGCTACTGACTGAATGAAAGGAGCTGGCATCTCACTCTCTTTGAATCTTCTTTATCATGCTAGGATTAACAGGAAAAAGCTAAAAATTTCAGAATTGCACCGTGAAATGTGGAGATATTACTGTTTGTGCATTTACAATATTCATTGATTTTTGCCATTGAAAAACGTCCAGAAATGTTTGAAGCTACTGACTGAATGAAAGGAGCTGGCATCTCACTCTCTTTGAATCTTCTTTATCATGCTAGGATTAGCAGGAAAAAGCAAAAAATTTCAGAATTGCACCTTGCAATGTGGAGATATTACTGTTTGTGCATTTACAATATTCATTGATTTTTGCCATTGAAAAACATGTTTTTCATATACCAGAAATGTTTGAAGCTACTGACTGAATGAAAGGAGCTGGCATCTCACTCTCTTTGAATCTTCTTTATCATGCTAGGATTAACAGGAAAAAGCTAAAAATTTCAGAATTGCACCTTGCAATGTGGAGATATTACTGTTTGTGCATTTACAATATTCATTGATTTTTGCCATTGAAAAACGTCCAGAAATGTTTGAAGCTACTGACTGAATGAAAGGAGCTGGCATCTCACTCTCTTTGAATCTTCTTTATCATGCTAGGATTAGCAGGAAAAAGCTAAAAATTTCAGAATTGCACCTTGCAATGTGGAGATATTACTGTTTGTGCATTTACAATATTCATTGATTTTTGCCATTGAAAAACATGTTTTTCATATACCAGAAATGTTTGAAGCTACTGACTGAATGAAAGGAGCTGGCATCTCACTCTCTTTGAATCTTCTTTATCATGCTAGGATTAACAGGAAAAAGCTAAAAATTTCAGAATTGCACCGTGCAATGTGGAGATATTACTGTTTGTGCATTTACAATATTCATTGATTTTTGCCATTGAAAAACATGTTTTTCATATACCAGAAATGTTTGAAGCTACTGACTGAATGAAAGGAGCTGGCATCTCACTCTCTTTGAATCTTCTTTATCATGCTAGGATTAGCAGGAAAAAGCAAAAAATTTCAGAATTGCACCGTGCAATGTGGAGATATTACTGTTTGTGCATTTACAATATTCATTGATTTTTGCCATTGAAAAACGTCCAGAAATGTTTGAAGCTACTGACTGAATGAAAGGAGCTGGCATTTCACTCTCTTTGAATCTTCTTTATCATGCTAGGATTAGCAGGAAAAAGCTAAAAATTTCAGAATTGCACCTTGCAATGTGGAGATATTACTGTTTGTGCATTTACAATATTCATTGATTTTTGCCATTGAAAAACGTCCAGAAATGTTTGAAGCTACTGACTGAATGAAAGGAGCTGGCATCTCACTCTCTTTGAATCTTCTTTATCATGCTAGGATTAGCAGGAAAAAGCAAAAAATTTCAGAATTGCACCGTGCAATGTGGAGATATTACTGTTTGTGCATTTACAATATTCATTGATTTTTGCCATTGA
>NW_027370072.1:0-38467 GCF_046119375.1 Phyllobates terribilis
CTTCAGTAATCGTGTGTCATGTTTTCTTTAAGATCGATGCGTTTATGTTTGTTGTTTAATTAACTCGTTTCCGTCCGAGTTAACGTCTTTACTTTTGTTGTTGTAATCTAGTATGTTATGTAATTCCCATAGTGTAACATGTTTGTTTGTCGCAGTTCAAATTTCGATTTCGTTATTTAAAACTATTTTAATATTATAATTTTATTTAATAAAATATATAATCATTAAATTAACAACATAACACTATATTAAAAATTAAAATTAAAAAATTAACCAATGTATTATTTAATGTTAAAAAATTAAAAAAATATATATATGGGGGCACGATGCCTAGGCATCGTGCCACCCACTGGGTGACACAGGGACGATGCCTAGGCATCGTCTCAAAAAGGACATCCGTGCCTAGGTATTGTAAGGCACGGATGTGGATAGTCTAAAAGAAATTGACATGAATATAATGGATTAATTTTCCAAATTCCTAAATTTTTAGAAATGATAAAAAGGGTTATTTAATCAATTAAAGTTACTTTTTTATTAGTGTAATAATTTAGTAAAATCAATGAAGACAGTAAAAATTGATGGACAAATCGACAAAGTCAACTTATGCAAAGAATAGACTTTGGTCGAGCCAAAATGTGCAGTCAAATCGGGAGTAGTCGCTATCCATAGTATTCTCTTTCCCTTCGATTCTTCTGATCCACCTGGCAATAACCTTTTAATAATAAATCCTAAAAAACAAAACTAAAATTGTTACAATACCCACTTTAACCTCCCAGCATCACTCTTCTCGTGCTTTCACACCCCCTCTCAGAAATCTCTCTCAATCCCCGAATATCATCTTCACTCAGCAATCTGCACCGCCGCGATCGAATCTATGCTCAACCGAAAATCAATCGCATTCATATCTCCTTGAGATCGGTCTCTACAATGGGCCGACCGCCGAGTACCGGAGGTCCGGCGTTTCGGTTTACTCATAACGAGGTTAAACTTCGCTCCTCTCAGTAATTCAGGCGTTTATTGATTGTTTGACTAACCTGATTGTTAATGTATTTTCGGGATGCTCTGACTTTCGATCTTACGAATCGTGTTTCAGTGTGTTGGGGTTTAGATGTATGGAAATTGACGCCTATTTGAATCGATGTTTCATAGTTTTGATTGAGCTGACATTGAATGTAATATGACGATTTACTAATTGACATTGGTGTTCATGATGGCTGGTTGCTTGCTAAGGTTTCTGTATAAAAGACATGCATAGATCAGTTTAATAAAGTAGATTGTAAATGTTTGTTGCCTAGGTTGCTGAAATGGAAGCCATTTTACAAGAAAACAAGCTTCAAATTCCATCGAAAGATCTCATTGTTAACATTTCAGAAAGATTCAGGTAATGACCCTTATTTTAAGTTACTAAATAAATCTTTTCTAGTTGTGGTGAATTACTTGAAATGTTTGTGGTGAATGTAGTCAATCAACCGAAAGAGCTGGCAAGGTTTTAGTGCAAACCAAGCAGGTTCTTTCCTCCACCCTAATCTTGTGGATTGTTTGTTTGAAAATAAGTATTCAGAGGGAGACAATAATATGCTCATTCTTTTTCATGGTGCATATTAAGGAGTCGGAATTTGGAGGTTTGAGAGGGATATATCTTCGAAAGCTCATAAATCAGTTTCCGTAGTTTCGATAAATCATTTTATCAGAAAATTTTGAGTAGTCTGTTACTATTTCATCACCATATCCAGGCTATTGTAGCTTGAATATAAGTAAAAATCAGAAACATTCTGATATAGCATCCTTTCTCGTTTCTCCTCTTTCAAGGATCCTCTTCACTCAAATAAAGAATTGTCACATAGCCTTGAGTAGTAGATGACAGCTGATGAGTTGTTTATTTTAATTGCAGAAGCTCAGGTTAATAGTAAAGTTCCTCTAAAAAGTTAATATTAAAAACTCAAATTTTTTATGTAGGTTTGGAACTGGTTTCAAAACAGACGCTATGCGTTGAGGTCAAAGTTTGCCAAACCTCCAGTTAAGTTAACTGTCACTCAATTGCCTAGGGTGGATGTGGGCCCTGCTCGAAATGTGGCTCAAGGATCCCTCCTTCAGCCTGCACAATCTGGTAGGATGATTTTATCTTGTTTTTAAGATCAGCATGTGATGTTCTTTTTTAATAGATATCTCCCACTTCCTGTATGCTCTATTCTTCTCTGTTTTACTCTATGAAGAAAAATTGCCTTGAAGTCTTGAACCACATTTGGTTTCTTATGACATGTATTAGCGAGAGTGATATCTGTATTAGCGAGAGTGATATCTGCACCCTGAGGGCTTAATATGACATGTATTTATTAAAATTTCGAGTTTCTCGTGTTAGGACTTTGTCGTATTCTTGAATCTTAACTCTTAAGTAGTGAATCATTCCTGTATAAGTCAGGAGAAATGATGATTAAACTTTAAATTGTTAATTTATGTATTTGGGTGGCAATTGATGAGCTTGCAATCTGCAGGTTTCTTAAACCGTCTTTTAACTTCTACTATCTAGTTGTATGTGATAAAAATCAATTTTCATGCTTGCTTTTATCATGGAACACAATAAATGTTCTTGTAATTCACAGGACTCCTTTATTCTGTCATGTCATGATTTGCTATGGTTTATTTTGTTTTAATAATATTCTAGCAGGTAAAATGGTAGAGTATCTTATGCATGAGTTCTAGAATCTACACTCAAACCATATATTGCTAGTTCTTGAGCTACGACTTTGTGCCTTGATATCGAAATCAAAATATTTCACATCTGGTTTTTCGGTTGCGTATTAAAATATCCAGCATTGCTGCTTTACATTGTATAGCAGGAAGAAATACTTCAGATAATAATACTATATTGGAATTTGAAGCCAGATCTGCAAGAGATGGTGCATGGTCAGTTTAGTCCTTCATTAATTACTTGCTTGCAAATTGTAGCCCTGTTTATAGACACTCTCATTTACGTGCGCCATCCGCAGGTATGATGTTCAAGCATTTGTTTCTCATAGATATCCTGATACAAAGAATCCAGTAAGTTTTCAGGATTCTTCTATTTTCCAATTTTAATTCAGTTTGTTAGATCATAATACTACTAACTTGGCAAATTAAACCCTGAAATTGAAGGAATAAACCCTTAACAAAAAATAAAATCACTAAATCAATTAAATATAATTAAAGCTTACTCCTATATTAATTGCGGTTCAGGAAGTTCTAGTACGGTTTGCTGGATTTGGACTAAATGAAGAAGAGTGGGTTAACGTTCGTAAGCATATTAGACAACGATCCCTTCCATGCGAATCATCAGAATGTGTTGCCGTTCTTCCTGGAGACTTAGTACTATGTTTTCAGGTGATACCAATCTTCATTTATACATGTTGAGCTGTTGTTATAACGGTATCATCATTATCTAAGTGTTGGAATTGACTAAATTCAGGAAGGTAAAGAGCAGGCTCTCTACTTCGACGCTCACATCCTTGATGCTCAACGAAGAAGACATGATGATGTACGAGGTTGTCGTTGTAGGTTCCTTATCCGCTATGATCATGACCATACTGAGGTACCACAACACTTCCAAATTTGTACTTTGTGTTCATAACTTAAAATTCTATGTGCATTATTCGGATAACGAGGTTCAGCTGCAAATTTTAAGGTCTAATTTCAGTCTCGAATTGGGTTTTGTCCAATGTGTTCATGTTATATGTGTTCTCTTCAGGAAATTGTTCCCCTAAGAAAAGTTTGTCGGCGACCAGAAACAGATTACAGGCTGCAACAACTCAATTGTCTGAATGATCATACTACAGAAATACCCATTTCAGCTGTTTCTGGAAATTCCGAATCTGAACCAATCAAGGTTGAAGTAGGTGGGCCCGGGCCCGCGTATTTTCCGTTTGCTGGCTGTGCAGTAACAGGGGCTAATGTTACACCAACTGAGACTGCATTGCAGTGAATTTTTTTAACTTTGTTAATTAGGCTAACATTCTGAGAGGGGGTAAGTTTTTGTGGTGGTTAAAAGATGTTTTTGTTGGTAGTGTTGGAAGTCTGTAGGAAATTATATGGTATAGAGCTCAGAATCTTCTTAACCCTAAACTTGTTCTTTGCCAACTCTTCTAATGTTTTTTAAGATTCTAGGCTGGGAATACATGTATGTAGCAACTAATTTAATGTTTCCAATTTGCATTACATATGTTCCAAGTTTGGTCAGTTTTATCCATTACAGAAGACATGACTCAGAACAGGAAATTACCGTTCTTTACATCTGTTGGATTGTCATATTTTTTAATTGGTCTGCAACTTCATATCTGTGGAATCAAAGAACCCGCACAAACCGAACCGCACATTGTGGTATGGTTCCTCTATATTTTGTACATAAATACAAAATTAACCGAATAATTGATATATATAATTTTAGACTTGTTTTGGGGGTATCGGGTTCGCCCGTTTTAACGGTTCAGACCCACTAATCTCATCAATTTGGGCAGGCCTGGGAGCTGGTCATCAGGTATGATAAATGAAGTTCTTTTGTGCGGTCTTAGAGGATCGAACTTGGGATGGAACTTTTACACCACCGTAATTGCTATAGGAATGTATTTAGCATGCAATAATCTGCAATAAATAAACGAATTAAGAAAAGAGATATTATACCGAATCAGATGAACGAAAGGACGAAGAACGCAGAGACGAGAGCGGATCTCTGTCCTTAATTCGGAAAACGCCCCGTTAGTGAGACGGTTACCGGCGTTTCGAATCCCAGAATACAACTGCGTCGAAATTCCGGATGCAACACCCAAGTCGGAAATCTGGCGAACCGAAGAACTGTGTATAAACTTGAGGTTTTTCGTAAGGGGAGAGAGCGAATTGCAATTTCGTGTGTTTAGAATGAGAGGAGGGCAACGGTTTATATACCAGCTGATCAGGCTCTTATCCACCCAGCAGAATTTCGTGTGTTTAGAATGAGAGGAGGGCGACGGTTTATATACCAGCTGATCAGGCTGTTGAACCGTCCCTGAAATTCTGCTGGGTGGATAAGAACGTGCCTAACAGGCCACGATTCTCTCAACCGAGGCTGTTGAACTGTCCCCGAAATTCTGCTGGGTGGATAAGAACGTGCCTAACAGGCCACGATTCTCTCAACCGGAACCCGGTCCGGACCGCGCGCGCACGCGTGTGTGTGGTGAGTGTCCACTCCATTGTATAACATATTAATATAACAAGAGTGGAGTGGTGTTTATATAGCGAGGAATGATTTCTCCCATTTTCGATGTGGGACAATTCCCCATCCAAAAACACCCCAAAACATCACTCGGATACCTTCCAAGCACCTACTTTGAGCAGACTTTCTCTCATTCACTCGGAACCCGATTTTAGCGTATGAATATACCATATTCAAGAGCTCGCGGAGAGGAAGCCAATGGTCCCTTCTCCCGGCAATTCCGACCACCGGATCTAGCCGAAAAGCTGGCCGGAAGTCTGCTAAAAATCTGGTTCCAACAATCCCCCACATGAATAGGAAAGACTCTATTCCATATGACGACTCGTCAGAAAAAATTTTGAGAGTATAACGAAAAATCATTGCATCTGGGCTTGGTAGCATTTTTCAGCCTTCAACCACCCATTGTGACCAGCTATCGGACTTACTGGACCAGGTAGTAGACTCGATGTATTTGAACCACTCGGGCTTTGATGTAAGCCTAGATAACAACTGTCACATAGTTTCATCCTCTCACAAAACTAGGTTCTCTATTGTGTTCATTTTGGTCGTGAACTTTGCCTGGTTTATCATGAGTGAACTTGGAGAATGTAGCCTTTCTTCATTCTCCTAGAAACGATCCAATTTCACGCTCACAAGGTGATTGGCCATCAAGGATATCTTTCATACCCCACCTTTACTAAGGTTATGGAATCATTAAAAGCCGAAGCTTAACTTGATACTCGCGCACTCAGCACTGGTAATCATCATAGGAACTGGGACGAGACTTATTGTCTCCCAGTGCTCTCATTTTGAGTCAAACTTGATTTAGTTTTTCCCTTGAACCTACTTCTTGGGATCTCCATTCATGTAGGTAGGGTATCCATCAAGCATCCTCTTAGTCCATAGGCTTTAAACCCATTCCTCTAGATGATTTCACAACTTGCTCTCTTGACAGACCTTTAGTAAATGGAACTGCTAGGTTGTCAACTGACTTGATATAATCGATCGTGATTATACCATTTGAGAGTAGTTGTCTAATGGTCTTATTTCGTCGTCGAATGTGACGAGATTTACCATTATACAGGTGATTCAGTGCCCGGGCTATAGCTGATTGGCTATCACAGTGTACACGTATTGCCGGCACTGGTTTGGTCCACATAGGAATATCTTCCAGGAAGTTTCGAAGGTATTCGGCTTCTTCTGCTTCTTTATCTAAAGCTATGAACTCAGACTCCATCGTGGATCTGGCCAATAACGTTTGTTTAGAATATTTCCATGACACAGCTGCACCACCAAGTGTGAAAACATATCCACTTGTGGATTTGGAGTTCCTAGAATCTGATATCCAGTTGGCATCACTGTATCCTTCTAGAACTGTTGGGTATTTCGCATTAGTGCAGACTATAACTCTTAGTGTAACTTAGGTAGTTCAACACTCTAGTTATACCTTTCCAGTGGTTGTGTCCAGGGTTACTAGTGTAGCGACTTAGTACGTTTACAGCATGTGCTAATTCTGGTCGTGTGCAGTTGGTCAAATACATTAAACGGCCAATCACACGTGCGTACTCTAGTTGTGACATTGCATCCCCTGAGTTTTTGGTCAGATGAAGATGAGGGTCAAGTGGACTTTTAGCTATCCCACCAGAATGACTCTTGAATCGTGCAAGAATCTTTTTAGCATAATGACACTGAGACAAGGCAATTCCTTCTGAATTTCTGACGATCTTGATTCCTAGAATCACGTCAGCTAGTCCCATGTCCTTCATGTCAAACTGTCCACAAAGCATCTGCTTAGTTTGTTTGATCAAGGCAGTGTTGCTCCCCATAATGAGCATGTCATCTACATAAAAACGCAGTAGGATATATCATGTAGGTGTGTTTTTGATGTAAATGCATTTATCACTTTCATTGATGCTGAATCCATTTGTCATCATAACATGATCAAATTTCTCATGCCACTGTTTAGGTGCTTGCTTAAGCCCATATAGTGACTTGACGATTTTGCACACTTTGTGTTCCTGTCCAGGAGAGACAAATCCCTCAGGCTGTTTCATGTAGATTTCTTCTTGTAAATATCCATTTAGAAATGCCGTTTTCACATCCATTTGATGTATTTCTAGGTTTCGTAATGCTGCAATAGCTATCAGCAATCTAATAGAAGTTATTCTCATAATCTAGAGAATAAGTGTCAAAGAAGTCTAGACCTTCTTTCTGTCTAAATCCTTGCACTACAAGCCTAGCCTTGTACTTCTCTATTGTGTCATCGGTTTTCAATTTCATCATGAAAATCCATTTGCACCCAAGTCCCTTACTCCCTTGTGGTAGATCTACAAGCTCCCATGTATGGTTCTGCATAATGGAGTCGATCTCATCTTTTACTGCTTCCTTCCATGAAGGAGCATCGGGATTAGACATGGCTTCTTTGAATGTCTTAAGCTCATTTTCTGCAAGAAAGGTCGTTATATAGTCATCGCCAAATGATTTTTCCTTGCGGGCTCTTTTGCCTCCTCTAGGTTCATCATTTTCTATCTCTTCTATTACGGGAACAAAAGTGCTAGCTTCTCCTTCCTCACGTGTTCGTTTCAGATTATTTCTGTCTTTACACGGAAACACGTTTTCAAAGAAGGAAGCGTTTCTTGATTCCAGTACTGTATTTACATGTATATCTGGAATATCTGATTTATGTACCAGAAATCGATAAGCACTACTGTTGTGTGCATATTCAATAAAAATACAGTCAACGGTTTTAGGTCCTATTGTGACCTTTTTAGGAAGTGGTACAACCACTTTTGCCAGGCACCCCCACACTTTGAGATATTTGTACGATGGTACAATGCCTTTCCACGACTCATAAGGTGTTTTACCAGTGACTTTATGTGGAATTTTGTTGAAAATGTAGTTGGAAGTTAGTAGGGCTCCCCCCCCCCCCCCCCCCCCCCCCCCCCCCCACCTCCCCCCACATGTTCTGGGTTAACCCAAATTCTCCCAACATGGTGTTCATCATTTCTTTCAGAGTTCGGTTCTTTCGTTCCGCAACCCCGTAAGATTGTGGTGAATAGGAGTGGTAGTTTGATGGACTATTCCATGTTCTCTACAGAACACATTGAAAGGTTCACCATACTCTCCTCCTCTATCACTTCTGACCACTTTGATCTTTTTACTAAGCTGGTTCTCAACTTCCAACTTGTATTCCATTAAATTTGTCTAATACTTCATCTTTGCTACGTAATAGATACACATAAAAGTATCTCGTACAGTCATCGATGAAGGTGACAAAATATTTCTTACCACCTCTAGTTTGTATATATTTCAAGTCACATAAATCGGTGTGAATTAAACCTAGAGGTTCGGTTGTCCGTTCGACCTGGGGAAATGGCGATTTAGTGAGTTTCGCTTGTACGCATACTTCACATTTGTCTTTACTTATTTTGCATTTTGGAATCATGTTCATGTTTATTAATCTGCTAATGGATTTATAATTCACATGTCCCAAAAGTTCATGCCAAATATTGAAAGACTCAACGACATAAGCAACAGATTTATTCTTATTCATTGAACTAGAAGCGATTACATCAATTTTCGAAGGAACTGCAATTACATTCAACTTGACCAGTTCATCCTTAACATAACCCTTCCCAAGAAACACCCCATTCTTGGACAATACAAGTTTATCAGACTTAAAACTAACATCGAATCCATGCCTACAAAGTAGAATGCCCGAAAGTAGATTCCTCCTGATGTCCGGCACATGCAGCACATTGAGGAGAGTTAAGTCTTTTCCTGAAGTCAGTCTCAGGATAACCTTGCCGGTACCTGCAACATCTGATGTTGACGAGTTGTCCATGTACACCTTCTGGTTGGTGCTGGCTTGGTAGGTCTGGAACATCCCCCTATCCGAGCATATGTGCCTGGTAGCACCTGAGTCGTAGTTCCACTCCTTAGGGTTGCAACCGACCATGTTGTTCTCAGACACCACACAAACGAGATCGTCTTCCACTAGACTAGTTTCAGACTTCCCTTTCTTATCGGTCTTCTTGCTCCGACACACAGCAGCTTTGTGCCCCATACTTACCACAGTTGTGGCATTTTCCAGTAAATTTCTTCACCGTTGGCTTGTTGTTGCTGCTCTGGGGTTGGAACTTGCGCTTCTTATTATGTTCAGCCAAGTTCACATTTTGTTGAGAAGGCCCTGCTCCAGATAAAGCCTTAGCGGACTGGACGTTGGTCGACTCGACCCGCAGCCTGGCAATCAGTTCCTCAACTTTCATGTCTTTCTTCTTGTGCGTAAGCCTAGCCCTGAAAGCTTCCCCAGCTTGGAGGCAGCTTCTCGATGATGCAAGTCACCTGAAATGTCTCGCATATCTTCATCCCCTTCGCTAGAACCTCGTGGATAAGCAGTTGAAACTCCTCAACCTGCTCCATGAGCGGCTTTGAATCTACCATCTTGTAGTTCAGGAACTTCTTGACCACGTATTTCTTCTGGCCAACATCCTCATGCCTATACTTCTTCTGTAGGGCTTCCTGTAGCTCTTTGACCGATCCGACTTTGTTGTACACGTTGTATAACGAGTCAACTAGTCGGCTTTTTATGTAGCCTAAGCATAGGAAATCCCCTCTGTCCCACACCTATTGGACACTTAGCCCATACAGATCATTAGTGGGATCTAACACCACAGGACGAGTTTCTTTCAGAAATCTCTCCATGCACATGACAGTTAGGAAGAACAGCATCTTCTCAAACCATGTTTTAAACCCATTTCCATCAAACTTGTCAGGCAAGAACCCGCTTGTTGAGGATTTGGCATGGGTGCCAGCGTAAATGGCCGGTCTTGAGCCTGGGTGTCAGGAACCCTGATGTGGGGTAATCGAACATCAGACATATCCATAGGAAAGACATTCTAATTTTGACCCAGTAAGGTCGGATCCCCCCCAGCTATCACTGAAAGTGATGCCGGCATCGAGAGACCCAACTGTTGTGTGGTCAAGTTCGATTGAGTGATTGTCGGAGGTAGACCAATTCCCGGGATTGGGTGTGTCAACTCAACCGACACATCCACATGTGTATCCGTCACTGCGGACATGGTGCCAGAAAAAGTACCAGCAAAAAACGGTTTCGTTGATGTTTATCATTTCAAAACTGTTCAAAATCAACACCACGAAAAAATCATACCAGAAAAGCACAAGAAATAATCTGTAAATAAAATGAAGGACACAACTTTAATTCGAATTTTAAAAATTAAATTCAAAAATAAAATAAATCCGAATTATTTTATTTTTCTGAAAAGATTCTATAAAATTTCGAATTTATTTAAATAATTTTGAGGAAATTAATTCTGAATGTTAAAAATATTCGTAGATTGTTTAATTAATTCCGAGAAAATAATTTCTGATTTTCCCGAAAATTAATTATATAATTTCGAATAATAATTTTTCCGAAAATAATATCCAGATTAAAAAAATTCGAAATCTGAATTTCCAAAAAATAATATATTTAATTTCCGAAAGTAATAGCAGCTATTAAAATCAGTTGCTGTTTTTAAGAGAAAATCCAAACCAAATTGTTTTGAAAATCACGTGCTAAAAGAGCAAATAAATTCTCTGTTTCTTTTTGATGGATGGTAAACAAAGGGATTCCTCCCTATCCAGGAGGCAAACCCGCTTTATCATGCCTGATAATGCTTACAAAAGCAATAAGAAAACTAAGGAGCAAAGGTTGCGAAACTCGCAACCTTTCTCGCAAAGTCCTAATAGAAGAATCAGGTAAAGTTCGCAAATTAACAAGCATTACATAAATACACTAGGTAGTCATGATCAATGTTGTCCGCCTCCCTAGACCTATTAAGTCCGCAGCCCTATTGATTTCTCTGAAGCAGTGGAAAAATCCTCACTCCCTTGAAGTGTTGTGTTGCTTTCTAAACCATCTTGGATGATCGTCTTGATGCTCCACGGTACCTTCCAAATGTTTCGAATGGAATTGATAACTGTTAGATTGTCTCCTTCTAGAATAACGTTCGGAAGATTCAAGTGTTGTGCCAACTTGAGGCTTTCAAGAGCCGTTGTTGCCTCGCCCTGGAGAGCTGAGTAAACTTTAGTTGTAGTACGCTTAATTTTGATAACTTCACCTTTAGAATTTCGAATGACATTACTTATGTAAGATTGTCCATTTGGAAATAAGAAGGATCAAAATTTACTTTGTATCAGTCTGCAGGCGGTCTGTGCCAGACGGTACTGTGTTTCCCCCCTATTCCTGGATCGTGGAAGTTTGGTATCAGCTGTGGAAGCCGTACCGGGAATTTTGTGAAATTGCTTGACCAAATTGAAGTCTCTAGTCGCAGTCCAAGAATGGAATAGGATAAATGCGGTATCGAGGGGATTAGTTTTAGGAGTGTTGTTTCTATCAAAGATTAGTCGATTTCTATTTTTCCATAGTTCAAACTAAAGGAAAAATATAAGATCCACATTGTTGTTATTATGCATGAAGTACTCGAAGTCATAGTGGAAATTGTTTGTACAGATATAGTCAATTTTTCCCCCCTCCTATGTTCTAGACTTTTGAATGTATCAGTGGTTACCGGGCATTGGAAGAAAAAGTGTGATGTAGTTTCACTGTAGCGGTTACAGGGTGTACAAATATTTGGGACGCGATTAAAATATCTATTAAGTCTCTCTGTTGTGGGAAGACAATCGGACAAGGATTTCCAAAGAAAATTTTTGAACTTCGGAGGAATATTAAGATTCCAAATTTTAGTAAATATAGAGGAATTTGAATTTGTACTGCAATTTTTCGTAAGTTCTATTGCACTTTTGGTACTAAAAGTTCCAGAGATAGCGGGCTTCCAGATCAATTTATCATCTGTATCCGATGAAGGGATATATATTTTAAGAACTTGGTTAACAATTGATGTGGGTAGAAGAGTAGCTAGCTTAATAGAAACCCACGTTTTAGTGTGTGTAATAAACTCAGAAACTGTTGTACTATTGCTATGAAGTTGGGGGTTGAAATAAGGTCTAATGTCAATGTCTGGGATCCAGCTGTCATGCCAGAAATTTATAGTCTTTCCATTACCCAGGAGCCAGAAGAGTCCTTGCTTAAATTTGTCACGCAAGTGTAGCAGACATACGAATTGCCACGAATGCTTGGATTTTTTGTTGTAAGAAAGGATGCTTTTCTGTTTAAGATATTTTTCTGTAATGATTTTAACCCACATGTTTGAATCGTTGTCATTAACAATTTTCCATAACAGTTTCATTTGCAACGCAATGTTCATGTGTTCCGCCTTGTGGAGGCTCACCCCACCGTTTGATTTTGGTTGACAGATCTTATCCTACGAGAGGAGTGATCGAGAATTAGGAGTAAATTTATTCCAGATGTCGTCTATTTTAATTATGAATTCCTGTTAGTAGATAAAAACTTTAATTCTCTGTTTTTAATCTCCGTTCGATTGTTCCTGTTGTTACGTGACACCAGTACCGAAGAAGAGTTCCAGAAATCAGTTCCGATTTTATTTGAAAAACTCCGTTCCGATTTGACCGAAGACAGTAGCACGTATTGATTGAAATCCGAAAATGGTTGACTTTGCCGAGATGAAAAATATGTTTCTGTTACCAAAAACTTCCAATCAGATTTGGAATCCGAGTTTAATTAGACAAATTCCTGTTAAAGTAAAGTCTGTGAAGAAGCGTACAGGAAGTCTTTCATAAAAGCAGATTTAAAGAACACTGGAATCCGGTTTTAACACCCGATTTCGAAAAAAAAACTGTTATCGGAAAATTCCAGAAACGTGGAAATTAATGGAGAATTGTAAAATTGTTTTCGAAATACAGATTTGTAATCGTCGATTTCGATGGTTCCGATCCGATACCTGTTCTACACACTTTAAATAAGAGATTAGTGCACGCTTTTACATTAATCAGCGTAAAAAAAATTTCGAATTAGGACTGTATTTAGCATGCAATAATTTGCAATAAATAAACGAATTAAGAACAGAGATATTATACCGAATCAGACGAACGAAAGTTTGGAAAATGCCCTGTTAGTGAGACGGTCTGGCAAACCGAAGAACTATGTATAAACTCGAGGTTTTTCGTAAGGGGAAGGGGAGAGCGCGAATTGCAATTTCGTGTGTTCAGAATGAGAGGAGGGCGATGGTTTATATAGCAGCTGATCAGGCTGTTGAACCGTCCCGAAATTCTGCTGGGTGGATAAGAACGTGCCTAACAGGCCACGATTCTCTCAACCGGAAGATAACGCCCGCGTGGCGAGCCCAAGGCCCTGGACCCGGACCCGGTCCGGACCGCGCGCGTGTGTGTGGTGAGTGTCCACTCCATTGTATAACATATTAATATAACAAGAGTGGAGTGGTGTTTATATAGTGAGAAATGATTTCTCCCATTTTCGATGTGGGACAATTCCCCATCCAAAAACACCCCAAAACTTCACCCGGATACCTTCCAATCACCTACTTTGAGCAGGCTTTTCTCATTCACTCGAAACCCGATTTTAGTGTATGAATATACCATATTCAAGAGCTCGCGGAGAGGAAGCCAATGGTCCCTTCTCCCGGCAATTCCGACCACCGGAGCTAGCTGGAAAGCTGGCCGGAAGTCTGCTAAAAATCTGGTTCCAACAATCGCATGCTCTTCCAAACACTGTGCTAGGAGCCCCGCCCGCAACTGATATATATTATTACTCTTCTAAGAAATTAGGCATGTGAATGTTCTGATTCGACCTAATTTTGCCTAGCACAATTTCTACCTTGCACCAACAATCATTATGACCTTATAATCATCCTACGCATTCTTACACGACTCTTCCTCAATAATGTCAAATTCTTCTTCTCAACCCTGATTTCGACCTTGTTCTTCGTCTTCTCGGGTTCAAACTTTATTTCCCGACTCCAATTTATCCAATTTCTGAATTTGCAGCCTTCCGATATGGATTCTGTAACTCAAGTCATCGATGATGTCAACCTATCTGGCTCGGATTCAAGCAATTTCATTGTATAACTGAATTTGTTCACTAATAATCGAATTTCAAGAAAAAAAACTAGTGGCGATGTCGAACTATCTAGAGTTTAGTCAAGAGAAAGAGGGAGAGGAAAACTTCTTGTTGTTGGTTGTGCATTAGTTAGGGCATACTTGAATCTGGCAATCGAATAACCATTTTGGAAGTGAATTATGACATATGAAAAATATTAGAAACCGCGAAACTGACTTTAAGGACCGATTAAATTACGGGTTCGGGTGATGTCTGTTCCCCACTAAAATTCCCAGGAACCGAATCCGGCTGAATTTTTTTATATCCTACATGTACGCTAAAAAAATACCAAATATTCTCAATTCTATTTTTCAATATTATACTCCATCAGTCCAGTTTTAATTATCACTTATAACAAAAATTAAAACTGAACAGAGCGTAATTTTTACAAAACTTGATATGGTAAACACAGAAAGACAATAGAGTGTCTATAGTTGAATAAACTGAAGGCCCTCTTCCTTAAATCACTGAAAATTTCTTACAAGAAAGAACCTTAATTGTATGTTAAAAATCGCAGCCACCCAAAATGAGGTTCTCATCCATGAGTTCCATTAACCCAAGTATCCATGATTGCACTGGATACTTGACATAAAGGACTATCAAAATAAGTTAAACAAAATTGCATGTGGTGTGTGGTATCTGAATTAGAGGACTAAAAAACACTCTTGTATTGACTCCAATCATACATATCAACATCACTCTCTTTCGACGCTGTCGGACTTCCGATTTTACCCTCATCAGCATCATCTTTAACAACACCAAAATCATCAGCATTCTGCTCAGTTTTGGCACCTTCATCCTGTTTTGGTTCCTAAGAACAACAATCATTTATTATTAATATAATGTTGCTATTAAATAAAAGGCTCAACAACAAAAAGCTGCGTACTTGAATAATATCCTCATCGGCGCCCTCTTCATTTTCGGTGGCACCAAATGCTTCTTCTTCAGCCCTACGCTGTTCCTCTTCTCGGTCAATTTGCTCTTGTAGTTTCCCAATCACTAGCTTATAATGTGAAAGGTCTGTGTTGTATAACCGAAAAATTAAACTGTTAGTTAAGTTGGTATCAGATTAGAGCACTCTTTACAAGACTCCTAAATATCTTCGTATTTCATTCCTCAAATTTGAGGGTCACCCTATATCTCGTTTGAAAAACTCAAGACTCCTGAAATCTTCCTATTTTATATTTAAAATATATAAAACAATTTACAAACCTAAGATACCACTAGAAATTTCTCAAATATAAGGCCTAATTATTATGGGCCCAACTTATTTAGGAGATATGAAGTTTTGTTGTTTTAGGTTGATTTTTGAGTTTTACCACTTATTTAGGAGATATGCAGAGCAAAGATTGTACCTTTTGAACGGTTAGCCAGAGCATCAAGAAGTTGCATGGGTTGTTGTTTCTCCTCTTTCTTATATTTCAGTTTGATTTGTTGGCGTGTCCGGCCAGGGAAAAGGTGTTGTATCATTGATAAATCAGACCCGAACTGACGCAAACCCTGAAAATATAAACGCAAAGAGTTGAAGTTAAATCCAAATATTGGCTAACAAAGTGTTAAAAAGGAAAATTGACCTCATAAAACAATTGTGTGTCCTCTTTGGTCCATTTTACTCTGGGTGTTCTGTTCATATGGGAATGATAATTGAAGTAAGAAGTATCTTCTACACGCGTTGAAGTAGACGGATTATCGAAGCCTTCAGCTTGGGCAGAATATTCTTCATCATAATCATCATGAGGATCTCCCCAGAAGTCATCATTAGTCCTGCAAAGAATCTAAATCAATTAGGTGCTATTTAATTTTACTAGACTTCTTATCGGTCATACTCATACCCGTGTTTAGTATTATCTAGATATTAATATCAAGCTGATATCTTGTGTTTGGTATGGGTGTGTCAGTGATATCACATTGATATCTTTTGGGTTGTAGAGTGTTATTTTGATACCTCCAATTAAAAATATCACTCATACTCGTACTTAGGGCGGATTTAGGGGGGGTATGGGGTCCCGTGACCCCCTTTCCCTGGACCCAGTAATTATATATAATGAAAAAATAGAAAAGGTAAGATATATTTTAGAAAAAAAATCCATTACATAACATCAAAACACTCTAGCTAAGTTGGTAAGGCCTAATTACACTAGCAAGAGGTCTTGAGTTCAGTCCTCTTACCCACCCAACTTCTCATAATTTTTATTTTCTTGATATTTTACGAATAGGTATATTTTTGATAAATGATTATTTTTGTTCTAACAAACATATTTTATATATTATATTATAATTAAGAGATGAGTAATAAATTTAATAATATTATTACTACAATATAATAATGAATCTTTTTTGTGGTACTCATACCCGATATTCCATATCTTTGAATTCAATACCAACTAGTTAAATCAAACATACCTCTCCACTGGTTCCACAACAGGAGGAGTAGGTTCTTCAACAGGCATGACCGTCGGTCTTGTATCCGCTTCTTTATTCTGAAATTATTATTGTGAAGTAACATTCAAGTAAGACTTTCGAAAAATCCATCCAAGAAAAAGAAAACTAAAATAGGAAAGATAAGTCTACCTGGCGCTCCCTGTGTTCACCTAACATTATTAAGTCCTTCACTGGAAGAGAAAGTGTATCAATTTCATCCTCTGGAATTTCAAGCAACGCTAAATTAACTGCAAAAAAAGACAATATGTTAGTTACGTCTCAGTTTTAAACACACAAAATCCGGGTAAAAAATGTATTATTACCAGATCTATTTCTTCGTCGAGTGGTACGAGAGAATTTCTTCGGAGTTTTTTCACTGGATTTTTTTTTTGAAGCTTCTGTTGATTTCTCAGAAGTTTCTGTTGCCTTCTTACGCTTTCGAATAGGTTTATCATTTCCATTAACATCTTTTTCTTTCTTAGACCTACTTGATGTCTTTCTCTTCTTTGGTTCTGCCTTTTCTTCATTATGGCCATTATTATTCTCTGTTTCAGGCACTGAAGGTATTGGTTCAGAGTGCATATCTTCAGATAAAGAAGCAATTTGTGGATTTGTGGAAAAAATATCATCAACCATCGCTTGTGGTGATCCACCATTAGTGAAACCTTCATTCGGAATCTGAGTCTCAGAAGGATCTACTAATCCCTCTTTATGATTGGAAGCAGACTCATGATTTTGCTTGACCTTAGGCAGAAACTTACTTGCTCTCTTACCTAACAAGATAATGAGGTCAGAAAAATTTCAGGGTTGGGAACAAATAAAAAATCATAAGTGAAGTGAGAGATCTAGTTTATTATTACCAGAAGAAAGGTCAACTTCAGACGTAAAATCATATGAAGTGAAATCCTGCTCTCCCTGTTTCATTTAGCACTGGTAAGAAAATTCAACCACAACTAGTATACATTTAGATACAGTGATAGATTAAAAAAGTTCAACAAACCTGGGTTTCTAGCTCCATATTCTCCATCTCTAAAAACTGAAAAGGAAGCGATAACGATCCGTTGGATGTATCTTCTTCATTGTTGGGATCAAAGGCATCAAAATCCACATCTGGATATAGAAATGAATTTTTGTTGTTAGGTATAATATTGTAATGCAAAAGTAAGCATAACAGGTAAACTATCAATTTATAAGCATAGCGCACCTTCCAGAGTAGTGGATTCAGGTATGATATCATCAACAGAATCTAGTCCAGCAAAACCTTCTGTTTTCTGAAAGAATGTAAAAAAACTAAATAAAAATTAAGGGAAAATTAATAGATTAAGAACCACAAAGGCTTATATATATTACCTCCATCACTGAATCCCCTGAGAGAAAAGGCTGATTTGCATTTTCCTCAATATCATCATGTTCTTCCATGTATTCATAATTGATGGCGCTCAGATTTTCCATGGAAGAAAACAACGGATCGGCACCAGATAAAGTTTGCAAATTTGTGGTCTCTTCAACAGAGATTTTAGATTTAACCCCAGAATTGCCAACATCAGCGCCATCTGAAACATCATTTTCAATTACTTCGGCTTTGGTGGGTGATTTAACTAGTTGATTATCTGCAGCTTGAGGAGAAACCGATGTTTTAGCAGCTTTTGTGACCTTGGGCGGAGGAGCTCGTGGCTTGAGTTTAGGCTTGGGTTGAAACTTAGCAAGCTTAGCTATGTCAAAGTCAGATATTTTAGAGCTCAGGCCTAAATTTAAACCTAATTTCAGTATTAGCCAATTGAGTTTTAGAAGTAAAATTTACCTATTGGGGCTGAAGACTCATCATCATCGAAATCCATCACCAATGCCACCCCAGAATGTGGAAGAACAAGAAAACCTGCGAATATATTAATGAGTTTCTCATAATCAGATACAGCAAAGCTCAGACATGGCAAGCAACTAACTGCCCTGAACAAACGAGATTCAAAGACTTCAATAAACAAGTTCAATAATACGTCAAACTGAAAAAACCCTAGAAATTTCAATCAACAAATTAGCCATAAAGAAACAAAATTCATCAATCATAGAGGTATACTGAACTAGATTAACATTGCACTTCCAATTCCAAAATTGATAAAATTGTCTACTCTACTCACCCGGTGTAAGGCGCCCAGTCACATGATGAATCAGTTATTGACGCATATTAATTCTGTCTAATACCATTATAAAGGGAAGTATACACAACCAAATTACATGTGTACTGAGTTGAGTAAATTACATATAACTCGTATACCATCAGCAAGCCCAATTGATCCAAGTCTTGACACTCTTTCTCCTCTTCACACCTCAGTCCTCTTTTCACACCCCTTAAATTAAATGGGAAAAACAGAGTCACATTGCAGCCAAAACAGAGAAAACCCAATTAGGGATTTAGGGACAAAGTCGAGAGAAGGGTTAGAAATTAGATTAAAATTGCACATCATTAGCCGATAAGAGACGTAAAACATCAACTAGATGCATCAAACAGATGAATAAGTAACATCAGAGTAAACTTAAACCCTAGATATCAAAACTGAAATTGAGAGTTGCTAGTTGCTACCTGAGTCAAAAACGGAGAGAGGTGACTTCGAATCTGGACTCAGCGGCAGTGGGGAGTTAGAGATTGAACGGTGCAGGGGAGACGAATCTAAGGCGGAGGTGAGTCCGTGGAGGCAAGTCTCGGACTGTGGTGAGCGTGTAGGTCTCGAAGGACGGCGAGATGGTGAGCGGTTGGACAGCGTGGGGTGAAGAGGAGGCGATTGTGATTTAGAAGATTAGAATTTAGGGAGTTTAGTGTTTTTTTAAAGGAGGGAGTTTAGTTGAGTGCATCGGGTATTGATAGAAACTAGAAATTCAAAGCTTTAAGGATTTGTTTGATGAAAATATTTATAACGAGATATATATCCAGAAATTCAAAGCCTTTAAGGATTTGTTTGATGAAAATATTTATAACAAGATATATATCTAGGGTAAGGATCAAATGAGTACGCTAATTATAGTAAATACATGAGTATAAATAACCACCGTTCAATCATATAATCTGAAGGTTGTAATTAAATCAATTCTATAGTACATTTTGATGAATACAGGGGCATTTTGGACAATTCTACATTCTAAATCTCCTTTCTCAACCTATTGAAATGGTGTCCACTCCACATTATGCTTCCAGCCATGCCTTCACCACCAATCCGGAGAAGAGCTATTGGTGCACGGAAGACTAGAAATCAATCGATTGATTACCGAACTTCCTCCAGAACGACAATGGAAGCCGTTAATGGACCTTCAAACCCTAAAAAAATCAGTGGTCGTTGCTCACTTCGTCATCGTCGGTGTTCGTCTTCGTTGTTATCCTTCCTTCATCTTCTTCGTTCTTCTAATCATCTTCGTTCTTGATCGATTTGGTGGAGTGTCGTAGGTTGTCGCGCTGATCAGGAGATCAATTTGGTGGTGCTTCGTTGGTCGTTATGCTGGTGGACCTTCGATTTGGTAGAGAGATTGCAGAATAATTGCATCTACTGTACCAGATAATAGATTCCATCATCAATGGGGAGAACAAAATGATCAAATCAAAATGAGCGTTTCATCGAATAGCTGGAGTGCAGGAGGGCAATGAAATTACAGGTTGAATATTTTCTTTTTTCTGAGTTTGTAGCTCAATCTACAAATGCAACAAACAAGTTTGTCTTAAAGGATGCCCTGGATCACATGAGTGAAGTTAGGGTTGTAGGCTGATTTTTAATGCCTACTTTTTTTTCTCTACATCAAGCTAGTTTATTGATTTTTTATGCTTACTTTTTTTTTTGCTACAGCAAGCTGGTTACTGATTTTTTATGCTTACTTTTTTTTTTGCTACCAACCATGCCTACTTCTTCATTGTCTAGCTGCCTACTTTTTTTGCTACCAACTTGTATTGCTTCTTTTTCTAGGTCATTTTCATCTATTTAGTGAAAATGGTTAACATTTCAACAACATTCAAGATGATGTGGTGGAAGAGTTGGTTTATGATGAAAACTTGTCTGTTTCTGATTTTGTGGCGCTTTTCCATTTTTAAAAAATTGAGGTTTAGGATATGTTCGGAATCTGAGCTCATTTCTCAAGCTCTGTTTGTTTGAATTGAACAGTGAAGAAAGGAGTGATTGAATAAAGCGATTGGGCAGCTTAGCACTGAAGTTGTTCATCCTGTTAAGCAGAAAGAGCGTCACGTTGTCACATGGACTCCTTAGGAAGATGATATACTTGGTGAACAGATAAGCATCCATGGCACCGACAAGTAAGACGAATATGTACGCATCTTCACATTTGAATTCAGATTTGAAATTTCGTTTATGATGTTAAGATGAGGGTGTGAAATCATATCAACAATTGCATCTAAAATCAAGGATAAGACAACTAGACAGTGCAAAAGAAGGTCAGAAAGTTCAAAATTCTGGGTTTTGTATCGGTTCGATATATTATTATATTTTCTCTGAAACATTTCATCAAACAGGTGGTGGTACACATATCTTAATACCGATTTCAAAAATGGAGGCTAGTCCCCAGAGGAAGATTTGTTGTTACGCGAGGTATTTCAGAAAAGATTTGTATACTTTACTTAAACATTTTTAACCACAACCTAAGCTCCCTTGTTCTGAGAAACATGTTCCTCAATTTTCTGGGCATGGTTGCTTGATTGGAGAAGATTTAATGCTAAAAGTGCCATGAAAAGAAGTTAACAATGGTTTCACATTTCAGGCTCAAAAGATATATGGTAACAGATGGACTGAGATAGCAAAGGTGGTTTCATGCCGGTTAGTAAAAACTGATATCTTTATTTTTTACTATCTTGGAAATTTTTTACCTTCAAGAACTGAAGAAATTGATGATGTTGTAGGACTGATACGCGGTGAAAAATCGTTTCACCACTCTATGCAAGAAAAGAGCCAGAATCCAATCAAAACCAAAAGAGAACAAGACGTTGACATACATTAATCGTTTCACCACTCTATGCAATTTGTGGTCTTTTTATTGTGCTTGTGAATGTGGTGTTAGGTTTTTCATGACTTTTTCTGATAATGCTCATCTGTGCAGATACTGGCATTTCTTCTTCATCGTCAGCATCCACTAGAGTTGATATATGGTAGACGAATTGGGGAAAAGACGAGTTCGCAGAGAAGGCTAGTATATCAACAAGTATGTCCTTTCTAGCTTTCATTGGCTTTGCTCTCACCTCTGCCATTTCGGGTCACAACCTCTGCAACCGTGACTTCACTCGATTTATACCATTACAGAGAAAAAGAAGAAGAAGAAGTATAGTTTCATCGTAAACCAGTTACAGAGTTTGTACATGCAATATATTTTTATAATCTTATTACAACAGTCTAGTTTCATTGTAAACCAGTTACTGAGTTACAAAGTTTGGACTGAAATGAAAAAGCTTATGAATTCACAGTATAAATTCTATTACAGAAAATTTACGAACCTTCAATATAAATTTATGAACATTCAATATAAATTTATGAACCTTGAACATATCTTTATGAACCATGGACTGAAATGAAAAAAGGTTATGAATCCACAGTATAAATTTTATTACAAAAAATTAATGAACTTTCAATACAAATTTATGAACCTTCAATCCAAATTTATGAACCTTCAATCCAAATTTACGAACCTTCGGTACAAATTTATGAACCTTCAATATAAATTTATGAACCAAGGATTGAAATGAAAAAGCTTATTAATCTGCAGTATAAATTTTATTAGAAATGATTTACGAACCTTCAATACAAATTTATGAACCGTCAATACAAATTTATGAACCTTTAATACAAATTTATGAATCTTCAGTACAAATTTAAGAACCTTCAATATAAACTTATGAACCATCAACACAAATTTATGAAAATTCAATATAAATTTATGATTTTATTACAAAATTTTAGATTTATAATTTTTCATCTAGATTTATAAATTTGCATAATAGAATTTTAGATTAATGAATTTTATTACAAAAATTTTACGAACCTTCAATCCAAATTTATGAACTTGCAATACAAATTTATGAACCTTCAATATAAATTTATGAACCATGGACTGAAATGAAAAAGCTTATGAATCCGCAGTATATATTTTATTACAGAAAATTTACGAACCTTCAATACAAATTTATGTAGGGCTGTTCATTCGGTTAAAACCGAACCGAACCGAACCAAACCGAACCGAACCGAAAACCGAACTAGGCAAAAATGCCAACCGAAAACCGAACCGAACTAAACTAGTTCGGTTCGGTTTTGGTTCGGTTTTGTTCGGTTCGGTTTTCGGTTTAACCGAATAAACCGAAAAAAGTTTTATGGTTTTGTTTTTGGAATTATTGAAAACCGAATAAACCAAAGAACCGAGTAATAAATTTAAATATAGCTTTAATATTCTTAAAAAATCTAAATTAAACATAACTTGTGTGCATATTATTTTATATTTAGATTTTACATTTAAAATTTTAGCTAATTTAGGGATTTTTAGGCATTTAGAAATTATAGGTTCGGTTTTCGGTTTTATTCGGTTTTAACCGAACCCGAACCGAACCGAACCGAACCGAAAACCGAACTACAAAAATATACAAACCGAAAACCGAACCGAATTACCATAGGTTCGGTTCGGTTTTGGTTTATTCGGTTTGGTTCGGATTCGGATTCGGTTAAAACCATACTTTGGACAACCCTAAATTTATGAACCTTCAATATAAAGTTATTATTTTATTACAGAATTTTAGATTTATAATTTTTCATCTAGATTTATAATTTTTCATCATAGAATTTTAGATTAATGAATTTTATTACAGAAAGTTTACGAACCTTCAATCCAAGTTTACGAACCTTCAATACAAATATATGAACCTTCAATATAAATTTATGAACCATGGACTGAAAATGAAAAAACTTATGAATTCTCTGTATAAACTTTACAACAACAAATTTACGAACCTTTAATATGAATTTATGAACCTTCAATATAAATTTATGAACCTTCAATACAAATTTATTAACTATTAATACAAATTTATGAAACTTCAATATAAATTTATGATTTTATTACAGAGTTTTAGATTTATAATTTTTCATCTAGATTTATAATTTTTCATTATTGAATTTCCGGTTAATTAATTTTATTACAGAAAATTTACGAACTTTCAATCCAAATTTACGAACCTTCAATACAAATTTATGAACCTTCAATATAAATTTATGAACCATGGAATGAAATGAAAAAACTTATGAATCTGCAATACAAACTTTGCTAAAGAAAATTTACGAACCTTCAATACAAATTTATGAACCTTCAATATAAATGTATGAACCTTCAATACTAATTTATGAACCATCAATACAAATTTATGAAACTTGAATATAAATTTATGATTTTATTACAAAATTTTAGATTTATAATTTTTCATCTAGATTTATAAGTTTTTATTATAGAATTTTAGATTAATGAATTTTATTATAAAAAATTTACGAACCTTCAATCCAAATTTACGAACCTGCAATAGAAATTTATGAACCTTCAATATAAATTTATGAACCATGGACTAAAAATGAAAAAACTTATGAATTCTCAGTATAAACTTTACTACAAAAAATTTATGAACTTTTAATATAAATTTATGGACATTCAAATAAGAACCTTCAATACAAATTTATTAAGTATTAAGACAAATTTATGAAACTTCAATATAAGTTTATGAATTTATAACAGAGTTTTAGATTTATAATTTTTCATCTAGATTTATAATTTTTCATTATTGAATTTTAGATTAATGAATTTTATTACAGAAAATTTACGAACTTTCAATCAAAATTTACGAACCTTCAATACAAATTTATGAACCTTCAATATAAATTTATGAACCATGGACTGAAATGAAAAAGCTTATGAATCTGCAGTATAAACTTTACTACAAAAAATTTACGAACCTTCAATATAAATTTATGAACCATCAATACAAATTTATGAAACTTGTATATAAATTTATGATTTTATTACAAAATTTTAGATTTATAATTTTTCATCTAGATTTATAATTTTTTATTATAGAATTTTATATTAATGAATTTTATTACAAAAAATTTACGAACCTTAAATACAAATTTATGAACCTTCAATACAAATTTATGAACCATGGACTGAAAATGAAAAAACTTATGAATTCTCAGTATAAACTTTACTACAATTTTTTTTGAAGTATTGGTCAAAAAAATGCACTTTTTTGGGCCTAATCCCAAATCTACCACCAACCTTTATATATTTACACACATATGCACAATTTTTTAGCTTTTCTTTTAAATCCGAAAATATATTATAAATAATTCGAAACTCTGAAAAGTTGCCTATAGGGTTGCAGCAGACTCCCTGACACAGATCTGATATGACACTGACGTGGCGCACCGTGATTGGATGCAATGGAAAAAGGAAAAGAAAATACATTTGCTTAGCTTCGATTAAGGTGTTTTAATCACCCAGCCCAAAACACTAATCTTCCCGCCCAATTTTCATTTTCCTGGCAAAAAAACCCTTCACACCGCCTTTGATTATTTTCAGGTGGTTACCGCACCGAAACGTGAGAGAGACACTTGTAACACTACATGGTGATCCAATATATAAGGCATGACAGGATCTGTTGTAAAATTCAAAAAAAAATTCAATAGCTTACAGAGTTTAGTGAATATGTATTAAAAAATGAAAATTGTGAATATACGTTTTCAATGAAAATAATAAATATATATTATAATATTTTGAAAAATATGTATACACCATCTATAGTTAAAGTTGGAAAACCCCCCATATATTACTTGGTAGAGTTAACATTGCATAAGAAGTAAGATAGGTTGAGATCAATGTTGAGTTGATGATCTCTTATTGGCCCGGATCTCCCTCCCAAAAACGTCCAATCTGTTGCATTCCCGCCAAAAAACCTATCTACTTACCCTCCAAATAAAAAAGAACTAAAAAAATTTCATATATGTCATACTTTTTTGCATGTGTGGCTATCTTCAACCTCTGCTTACCTTTTCATCCTGCTACGCTTTTTCATATATTTTTATTTACTCTACTTTCATCCACTCAGCCCCGGGAATATTCCAGCATTTACATACCTCGTACATCCATTGAATTTTCCTGTATCCGATCCTGTCACAAAGCTCACCAAGCTATATAATAATGGGTAAGAATGTGGGTTGAGGGAAAATTTTACTGCTTGCCTTTATGTTAAAATAACATGTGCGATTAATTATATGTAGTAGATTGTTGATTTCCGTGTTTGGAATTGAATCGGTCGTTTAATTTTGTACACAGGCGAGTGCCTGATTACAGCAGTAAGCGGCGGGAGTTGGGTTTTGAGAGAAGATGGGTGGGTATACCAAGGCAAGCAAGTTTCATCTGGGTTGTTGACTCCGGAATCTATTCTGTACATGGATCTGGTGAAGATTATACGAAGCAAGTTGAGGATGGAAGAGAATATCATACTTAAGTTAAGTTATTACCCCTTGCTCTACCAGGAATCCCTCCCATCTATGTTGCTTGTGATGATGGTTTGGAGGCATATAGGTTTAGCAATTCACGAGGGAAAGTCTTCCAAACACCTTTGTATTGTGAGGTAGAGAGTGTCGAGGATGAGGTGAAACCCTTTGTAATAGCGAAAACAGAGGAGATCGATGTTTTGTCTAGCGCACTAGAGGTGGAAATGGAAACGCAGACAATGGTACGAGAGAAACAGGTTCATGACAGGAAACGAAAGCGTGAGAACAAGACCATTCCTATTGAAGTTGTATGTCTATTAACAGATGAAGAAAAGGAAGAGTCGGATGGAGAACATGACCATTCCCTATTGGAAATTTCAAGTGGTGGATCAGAGTTAGATGTAGTTGATCTAAATGATGGCGAAGATGTCGATGGTGATCTCAGCGACGATTCATACTTATGGTGGGACAAATTTGTAGAAAAATCAAGTGCAAAGTTTGCAATAGTGGCTTGTGATGGTGCTGGGTCCAGCTGAGCTGTCATCGACCTGGTGGATGATTCATGCAACGATGTTGAGGATGACGAGGAAGAGTATAATCAGGATTTTTTCAAAGAATTGGATGAAGCTGAGTTGAGAGCGTTGAGGTCACACCATCCATATGTGGAAGCCAATGTAGTCCAAGACGATGGAGTGATGAGCGGTTCTGGAATAAGATTAGGAGCATTGTATGAAGATAAGGAGAGCTTGAAAAATGCTATTGTAGAATATGTTGTGAACAACTGTTTTAAAACCCGTGTGAAGAGGTCTGAACCAACACGTCTGTTTGTGGATGCAAGGTCAGAAGTTACCTGTTCCGAATCAATGCGACCATTATACAGAAGACGAGCACGTTTAAGGTGAAGAAGTTTAAGACAGAACATTCTTGTGGGCTGAAGTACACACACATTCCAGCCAAGAAGGCAACTACGTCATATGTTGCTAGTACAATACTCCAACGGTATGGTAAAGTCAATTTTGTTTCCATCATCATGTATTCAATTGATCCTTGAGTGACTGTTTTGTTGTTCAACTAGGTACAACCTCGGCAAGAAAATGTTGTCGGCAAAAGCTATACAAACCGCTTTGAAGTTAGGAGGGATCGATGTCAGTTACATGAAAGCCTCTCGAGCAAGGCAGATCGCTGAAGCCATGGTTCGAGGCACCACGGAGGAAAGTTTCATGTACATCCATTCGTGGTTAGAGATTCTTAAAGTGGTGAATCCTGGTTCGTACACAGCAATTAAGACAGACTGTCATAACAAATTTGAGTCTTGCTTTTGGGCATTGGGATGTACCATCAGAGCCATCCCACAACTTAGAAAGGTCAGTATAAATATAACATGGTAGGATCAAATAACAGTATGGTAGGATCATATCAGTACTAGGGTGAGATAGAAATGTTGGGATGGTAATGTATGCAAATATGCAAATATATTATATATGGTAGGATAGTTTCAGTACTACGGTGGGATGGTAATGTTGGGATAGTAATGTTTGCAAAAATTTAAACATATAAGTTATGGTAGGATAGTTTCAGTACTATGGTGGGATAGTAATGTTTGAAATGTAAGGTATAGAAGGATAATTTCAGTACTATGGTAGATTCATATTAGTACTATGGTAGGATCATATCAATACTATCGTGGGATAGTAATGTTTGCAAATACTTCATGTTGTTTCTGTTGACGGTGCTCACTTGTCGGGGAAGTTCCCCGGAGTTCTTCTCATGGCAGTTGCACAAGACCCAAACAATCATATTTATCCCATTGCGTTCTCAGTTGTGGGGTCCGAGAGCAAAGCGTCATGGTCTTTCTTCTTCGAACATTTGAAACTAAGCGGTGCAGTCCCCGATAGTGTGGAAACTATCGTCATATCGGATAGGCTCGCAAGCATAAAGAGTGGTATGAAGGTGCATTACAAGCTGACAGGCCATGGTTATTGTGAATACCATTTGTACCATAATCTGAGGCCTTCGGGGAGTGGCCCGGGAGCTTTGCAGGATCAGTGGTTCAATGTTGCTAAGGCCTACACGATCAAAGACTTTGAGAAGGAGATGGATATGTTGAAGTTGATGGCACCGCGCACGGAAGAAAGGGCCATGAGAGTACCTGTCGAATCTTGGTCAAGGGCACACTGCCGTTACGAGAGGTTCAACATTATGACAACGAATAATTTGGAATCTCTCAATGCTGTACTAAAAAACAAACGTGCTTGGCCAATCATTCCATTGTTCAATACAATCTTGCAGACAATGTCAAGGTGGTTCGAAGACAGGAGGAGTAAACCAGGCACAATGGATGATGAGCCAGCCAACAGAGTGGTTGTAACGCTGGACCAACAATGTATGCAATCATTGTCATTGAGGGCGACCAGGTTAAGCCAGCATGTGGCAGAAGTGAAGGAAGGCTTCAAAACTTTCGAGGTGGACCTGCGACAGAGGAAATGCCAATGCGAGGTGTTCCAGAAAGACAGAATTCCCTGCCGACATGCATTCGCAGCAGCCTCTGAATTGAATGTGCGGGTAGTCGATTTGCTTTCCTCCTACTATCTTAACAAGAATTTGTCTGAAATGTACAAGGAAATTATCCGTGTTGTCCTTGAGTCCCGGTCCCAGTGGACTTTGCCGGCTCGAGTTCAATGCTCACATCCATTGTGGACTAGAGGTCCTGGACGACCAAGGTTAACAGATACAAAGCTGCTTGGGAGAGGAGGAAGCTCCTTGGGTTAACAGATTTGGGCATCTTGCAAGGCAATGCTTCAACAACCGCTCTTGAAACATTAGGGATCCATCTTTTGGTGTTATGTTCATTTTGAATTGTGTTTCTTGACAGTATGCTTTTAGGTGCACTGTTGTTTTGATGTAAATTTTGCGTGTCAACACCATTCAATGTTGTTGACTGTGTATTGTATATGACAGGATAATTTTAGGTTTATGGTGATATTAATAGAAGGGTACATTCATTTCTTGAACTCTGTTGTTGTGTATATGTAATCCATAAAGTAGCGGGGATTGACTAGTACAAATTGACTTGGAGGTTACAATAAAAAGTGGTGGTGCTATGACGCAAAGGAATATGAGTTATCTTGGCTCGTCGTCGTCATCAAGAACTATCGATCCTTCACCTGTGACTCCCTGACCACGGCATTGAACTAGTTGTTGTAGAACTTCGTCGCTTTTCGGACTTGTAATCTCTTTTGACAAGACGGCAGCTGAGTTACATTTGAAACTATTAAGAAATGAAATATATCACAATGTCACTAACATATATGAGATTCTTAGTGATATCATAGTATTTTATCATCGGTACACCATGGAACCCCCAGGTAGTTAAGATCGCCGTAAAACCTCGACACAGAGTCAACGTTAACGAAGAAGAACTTACTGGCCCACAGTTAATCAACGTCGGTCGTCAAATCCCAAAGAAAAGGTTCGACTCCTTCCTTTTTACCCAAACGGATTTCTCCCGTGTCTCCAACCGAGATGTTGTACGTGCTCATCATCACTCCAACATCGACGTTGACATTGAAGACTTTACTCAAGATGAAAAAAACGTACAATATTTGCCATATCTGCGGGTGCAGCTGTGACGGTGGTAGTTTATAAGTTTGGATAAAGGACATGACCAGCTCTGGGAAAGGTAACCGGATACCTAGGTGAAATGGGTACATGTGTAGGGAGGCCCATCCTTGAACGACGGTGTCTGCGAACTAGTTGTTTGGAATCTGGATTTGCACTTGTGGGTGCAAGCCGGTTGTTTTTCGGATGCCCAACTCATCCTTATCGGTCAATATCGACCTCACCTTGATCGACATATTTGGTGGTGAAGATGAGATTCAATGGTGTAGTAGGCAATGGTCAACATGTGATGTAGCATGAGTGTTTTATAGAGGTGAATGCCTCTTCAAAATATAGACGTTACAAAAATATAGAGCCGTTGGAATTTAAAAAAAGAGCCGTTGGATTTCAAAATAAGAGCCGTTGGATTTAAAAAATATAGCAGTACGGTTTCCAAGTTCGTTCCTCGGATTCTTGATGACCACAGTACCATTTTAATCCTGCCATACGAACACAATGTATATTGTGACAAGTTGGCTTAGAGTGACTTGGACTCCATAATTCTGTAATAGGGTATTAGAGTGAGAAGTTGGATTTTCATAAGCATAAACGAAGATTGTCCTTCTCATTCCTGACCGTCCATATTTATGTGCAGTTAAATCCACGATCTTAAAAACAGCAAAAGGGTCCAAATACACAAGTCCATAATCAGACAAACAAGTGCTCTAAACAACTAAAATCTGAACATCTACTGGCCATGCAACATTGACACCCAATTCCCTCCATACACGACCTCTGCAATTTGCCGCCTATGGACGTCTATGAACTTGTCAGCCACCGCATCAAGGTTCGCCATCCCATGAGCGATCCATTCAATATGTTTTGCGCAGTACACTCCACAGTCACCCCTGTTTAATTTATGTGAGTTAGCTACAAAGTTATTCAAGTGCATGACAGGATACATAGAAGTCATGGTAGGATTCTTACGTTCGTTTGTTCTGCTTCAGACCCTTTACCCTATTGAAGCGTAAAGGCTTTCCACCCTGAACTACGTACTTCTCAGTAGTACCTGGATACGCGCTCAGTATGAAGGGAACTCTGACCATGACTGGGTTAAGCTCTTCTCTTATATGTTCTTCTTTCATGAGGTCGTGGTTGCAGTCATACACATTTAACACCCATTCCTGCAGGTCTATTTCCAGTGCAACCCAGTGATTACTATTTACAAAATATGGGGCATACACATACTCTGTTTCATCCCATCTTGTTGCAACACCCTCCGGTAGCTCGCCTCTGCAGTATTGTAACAAGTACTCCAAGGTTTTCCCACCATTAATCTTCCCCTCGTGGAAGTTCTTGATCTGATTGGTCCAGAAACTGTCAACAACAACACAAGTGTGTGTCTCTGGAGGCCTTCTCTATACAGAATCGCGTACGTACCACATGACCTCATCAATTTCCTTCATGTACATCACAAATATATCTCAAAAGACATCACAAATATATAAGGAATGAAACATCATATCAGGTTAGAGGATACCACTTACCACTCTTGTCCACCAAGTGGAAGGCTCCAACAACCTTGCAAAATTTTTATGGTCCAGTTTGTATGTGCTCTCTGGCTGGAATAGGTGTATGGTGGTCCATGAGGTAATAGGAGGTTGGCTTCCAATAAAAAGAGTACATTAGTAATTTAGAATGTTGTGATATATGATGAAACAAGAGAAGTCATATGTGAATGGCCAGAGCACAAACCTATGATCTGAATACCAATTAAGGAAGTCTGTCATTTCCTTGCATGATGTATTCTTTGTTAACTTCTTCAGCTTCTTCAAATGATTCTCATCTTTGAATGGAGGCTTCACAATTTTCTTTGCATTCCTCGGGGGGTTCTTCCTTTTCTCCACCTGCTTTGCCCCAACCTGGTGCACATCCTCTACATCATCACCCTTGTCATCCTTATTTGCAGCATCCTCTGCAGCCTTGTTCTCATCCTCCTTGGGCACCTCATCTCCACACTTCTTATCATCCTCCTTCGGCACATCATCTCCAACCTTGTTCTCATCCTCCTTGGTCACCTCATCTCCACCCTTGTTCTCATCCACCATTGTAGCCTTCGACTCGACAACTCCCTCCTGGGTAGCCTGCGTTGCTTCCTCAGTTGGGCCATCACCCACATCATCTGTCTCTGTCCTCTCACTATCTCCTTCTTCACCTTCATTCTCATCCGCTCCTCCTTCACCTTGATTCTCATCCGCTCCTTGACTGCTGCATATGTCCTTCATAACATCATTGACAACCTGAAATACCTGTTCCACAGTCTCTATACTACCAACCGACTGGGCCACAATCTCCCCTACATCAACATCCACATTTTCCTGCATTTTACAGATACACTTGATAGGAGCTTATATTATGGTGTTAACCAGCGACTATTAGTTAGGTTTAGAGGTGTTTAGGTGCTCGACGAGTGGTAATTCCGGAATCTAGGTTAGGAGTTCATTTGTAGATTCGCGGAATGCTCGTGAGCGTTTTTATGACTTTTGTATTGGAGATTCCGCTGGTGCTCGTCTTTAGTACATTCAGGATGGAGCTAGAGATACTCGACGAGCAGGACCTACGCGGGATGGAGCTAGAGATCCTCGACGAGCAGGATGAGCAGAAACCTACGCAGGATGAGCAGGAGCAGCGTAGGCAGATCCTCGACGAGCAGCATGGACGGGTACTCGACGAGCGTTGGAGAAGCTAAGAGGCGAAGCCGAGCTACCTAGAAGTGTCTGTAGAGATCAGCGTAGGAAGACCTCGTCGAGGAGTTGCATATGACCTTCAGCTGGGAAGACCTCGACGAGGAGTGAAGATCTCGGTCGGGGATATACCAAGAGAAAATACATCGAAGTGTCTGTAGAAGATCTTGACGAGAAGTGAAGATCTCGGTTGAGATAGGAGTGATCAGAATCTACACGGGGAAGAATCTCGACGAGTATGTGAGATCTCGATGAGGTGACGGTCCCGAGATGGTGTTATCTGCGAGATTACTTTAGTATTATTTTATAATCTTTCCATATCTTTTAGGATTTATTTTATAAGGTTTCCATATCTTTTTAGGATTTATTTTATAGGATTTCCATAGGTTTCCATATCTTTTAGGATTTGTTTCGTTTATTTTATTCCTTTTATTTTAGTTGAAGACTATATAATAGACAACTTAGGGTTTAGAATAGGAAATTTTGGCAATTGTTTTTGGCCGCTGCTTGGGAGAGTTCATCAGCCACGGTTCGTTTTTCTACCTTCATCCATTGTTATTCATGGCTTCTATGGCCATGAGTAACTAAAATCCATTGTAGTTCACTTCCAAGTTGAAACCTTTGTTCTTAGATTTGCTTGTGAGAATTCGAACTCATATGTTTTAGTTTAATTTGAGGATTGTTTCATAATCTCTGGTGCTTTATATTATTATTGTTTGATCTTGATTTTATCTAGAGTGCACGCTAGGTTTAGTTATTATCATTCATATTGCTAGGACTTGACAATTCTATTTGAAAAGCCTTGACCTTTATGTAGCAAGCATGATTTACATAGACTATTTGCGAGTGTTTATTGTGCAGAGATTATGAACTCATGTCGAGTATCGGCTATTTGCCAATGGTATTGCATGAGCCTACTTATCTTTGATCTTTATGCTATTGTGCTTTTGAATCTTGGGATTTCCTTGGTTATTGCTTACAATAAGGGTTTCTAGGACTATTTGGACTAGTTGCTATTTACGAACAAAGAGTAGGACAACCAAATTAAATGATATGAACATATGTTAGTAGAATTCGACGATCAACAATCTATCATGAACATTGTGTGGATACAAAGGAAGTGAACTCGTTTTCCCAATCATTGTTACAACAATCTCTTGCTACTTTTATTGTTTATTATAGTTAGTTACAAACAGCAACAAAACCCCCCTTTTGGTTACGTTCGAGTTACATCATAGAAATAAACTATCACTGACTCTCTTGGGATTCGACCCCTACTTACCACTTACTAGTGGAATCTGAGTTGGGAAATTACTTTGACCGTGGGGATCACGACAATCTCCACTCCGTCAACACTACTCATCAATATTGTGTATCCTGCCATACAGCTTATATCATACCTCCAGGCAATGAATCACATATATCCAATATAACTAAAACTTGTAATACATGTTCCACATTCTCTACTCTACCAACTGGCGGGGCCACGATGTCCCCTAAATCCACAAACACTTTATCCTGCATTTATCAAATACACCTATTCATCAATTTTTTACATTCTGCCGTGCATTTGATATAATACCGCCAGCAAATGAATCACATATATCTTATATAACCTCATCGATTGCACAACGCACTATATAATATAACTTAATTGACAACATACCTCCATAATTGCATCCTTTTGCACCTCAATGTTGTTGCCATCCTCCTCGTTCTCACTCTCTTCGTTGTTCTCTGCCAAAGCCTCAGCAGTTTTATCTTCATTTACAACAGTTGACATGTCCACTCCACCATCACCACCACCATCCCCCTTGTCCTCATCACCACCATCATCTGCATCATCGTCATCATCTTCCTTTTCTTCTTTATCATCGTCCTCACCTTCAACCTCTGCTCCACTCTGTTTCTTCTTCTCTCCCTGCTCATTCCCCCCCTTCATCATCTTCCACTCCTCTCTCAGCTTCATCAATCTTCACCCGCTTGCCCTTCATGGTAGCCTTATTTCCAGGAACGTTCTTTGCCTTCTTCTTGGGGGCCTTCTTTGCCACCTTCTTTGCCACCTTCTTTCCCACCTTACCTGCTGGGGCACTCTTTTTACTTCCTTTCTTTGGATCTTCCTGAACTGGATCATCAACTCCCACATCAACAACATTTAAGTCAACATTATCCACCTCAATATTCTTCTTCACAACTCCCTCATTAACCATGTCCTTCCGATCCTGTTTACTCAGACCCACACCACCCTTTGAGTTACCCTTCTGCCCTTTGGCTTTCTCCCTTGCAGCAATGGCATTGGCCACAATCTTGTCAAAATGCTGGTGTACATTTTCTTCTTCTTCAAACTCACACTCACACTCCTTCAACAGCTTTTCCTCATCTTCAGACTCGGGGAATAGAATTGGCTTGACCACTGTGTGCTTCTCTCCAAATGACTCTCCTAAAACTCCATTCTCTGGGGCATCATTTGAATACCAGTGGATGACACGAGGGAATCTATCTCCTTCAACACGGTGACAATATTGTCGCCCAACACCCTGATCGACCTCCCAGACCCACACCTACAATCATATTTCATACCAAAAAAATATCAACAACTACATACAGTTCTTGTATAAAACACATCCTTCCATGATCTTTTCTGAATACTGTCATGAAGATGTATTTTTAGATAACGGAATTTCTCTCGAATACATACCTGAAAAACCAGTGGCAGACCCTGGAGTGAATAGGGGATTCTTCTCTCAGATGCCACTTGCTTAGATATGTTGGATGTCTCCATCCTCCTTGAGAGGGATGTTGTGAGTGATTTGTGGAGCTCTAGGTAAGCAACCCTTCCCCATGGATACTCATAAAAGGTTTCTGTCCTCTCAAGCAGTTTTACATGGAGAGGGTTGACTAGCCTTTTCTTGTCACCCCCCCAAGCAGGATTCCCTCTACTATCAACAACATAGCCATCTGGAGCTTGTGAAAGTCATATGGTACATAATAGATAAATATCTCAAACAATTCATTCACAAACATTGTAGATTTGTTGAAGAAATTAGTCATTGCTGTTTCCTCTCCTCTCCTGGGCTGAACTCTTCCTTCCCGCCAATTCAGACCAGTAATCAGGCTAAATTCTTTCATGGAGAACCTAGACTCTTTACCACACACATCATACCATGTCTCGTACTTCTTACAACTATCTAGCTGCTTCATCAGAATAGCATGTATTGTCTAGGAAGAGAATGACACTTATTGAATCATTTCAAGCACTTTACCAAATTGCCATCCTTCAACCATAGCCAATCTACATGACTCAGTTTCTGCCTAATTTCATAATAGTAAGCTGTTCTAGAACAAATGTTGATCATGCCATAAAAATCCTCACCAGTGTAGTACATATAGGGAATCTACATAACAAATTCGTTTTATGAATTTCATCAGAAAATAGACATGCAAATTTTAGGGCTTGTTGATAGGATTTAAGCGCTATGACAGGATGAAGATTTGTGCTTACACCGTGTTTGAACAGTAAGGGCTGGATTTGACGTTTCGCGCTCTTCCCCTTCGCCATCTTCTCAGGAACCGACTCTTCATCCTCGACTAAGGCGTCTTCTTCTGTCTTCCCTCTTTTTCGCTTTCCACCAGAGGCCTTAGAAACCTTACTGACTTTAACGGGAGCCGCTTCCGCCACCTCTGTTTGCGGCGACTCTTCCAAATCGGCGGCCAGTACTTCGTCGTCTTCGGTTTCGTCAGACATGTCTTTCATCGTCTTAAGCTTAACCATTCTCACTCGAATTTGTGAAAATCCCTAACTTGTTTCACTCAATCGGGTTGGAAGAAGGTGGGATTCTAGTACTGGGAGGAAATAGGGTTGGAAGAGCCCTAAATTTGAGTTGCAGACAATGGAAGATAATGAATTTTGGGAAGAAGCCCTAACATGGAGTTCTAGATGAAGAAATTGGCGCAACCTGCCTCTTGTTCAGCTTTTGCTTGTTTAAAAACGACTACAGATTTGAATTCAATGATCTGTTAGTTAGTTACTAATTACATCAATTAAGGGGTTTAACAGTCTGCACCTACAACTCTACACATATATCATATTTTAATCTGATTTTTATTAAAATATTATATGTTTTCTCTTTTTCTTTGTTAACAAAATAAAATGTGCATAGATTTGAAGATATATAAAGGTTGGTGGTAGATTTGTTATTAGGCCAAAAAAAGTGCATTTTTATGTTAATATAAATTTCTGAACATTCAATATAAATTTATGAACCTTCAATACAAATTTATTAACTATTAATACAAATTTATGAAACTTCAATATAAATTTATGATTTTATTACAGAGTTTTAGGTTTATAATATTTCATCTAGATTTATAATTTTTCATTATTGAATTTTAGATTTATAATTTTTCATTATTGAGTTTTAGGTTTATTATAGAGTTTTATGTAATGACACTAGTAACCAGAGCACGAGGAGGAAGTAGGGCACGAACAATAACACGACGAGGAAATGGAAAACCAGAAACCGTCAAGGAGACGACCACTACCACGGTGGCCGGAGGAGGAAAGCAAAAAGGTGATGAAATCAATTTTATTGCGCAATCAATTTTCTAAAACTCTATTAAAATTCTCCTCCTTGTCCTTTGTTTGATTTATTTGTGATGAAGTAACTAGAGTGAGAGGAAGGAAGGTACAAAAAGCCGGAAAGGAGACGACCACGGTCGCCGACGGAGGAGAAAAGAGATCTTTCCATACTGAAGATCAAGGTAATCAATTCAATTTCATCGCGCAACCAAATTTATATCAAAATTCTCCTTTTCATTGTTTTATGGTTCTCTGTGATAAAATTAATTTTTTTGCGCAATTAATTTTATAAACCTCTATTAAAAGTTTCCTCCTTGTCCGTTGTTTGATTGATTTGTGATGAATTAACTAGAGTGGGAGGAAGGAAGGTATCAAAAACCGGAAAGGAGACGACCACGGTCGCCGACAGAGGAGGAAAGAGATCTTTTCATACTGAAGATGAAGGTAATCAATTCAATTTCGTCGCGCAACCAATTTTATATCAAAATTCTCCTTTTTAGTGTCTTATGTTTCTCTGTGTTTGTGAGATGATGATGTTGATTATAGTATCTCACCCCACTCATCCAAGGAATATGCAGGTATATAATTTTTGTTTGAATTCTTGTAATACTATAATTTTAGCATTGCTCAAAAACACTAAATAACACCACAAAAACTATTAATGACAACTCGAAGATCTTATCTTCTTTATAAAGTGTAAAGTTGGATTAACCAAAAAACACTAAATGCATATTCTTGCATATTCATGACATTATATACTCCTCATAAATTCAATTGATGAAAAAACTAAATAACCTACTGTACTCCTCATAAATAATTAATGAATTTCTTCTAATTAGTATTTTTATTTTCTCTCTTTTTTATATGTTTTTTCTTTAACCTTTAATCTTACAAAATTCATTTTATTGAAAGTTTAACTCTTCAAAAATTATACAGTTAATATACCTAAAAAGAGATACAACACTATTAGGAAGAAGATAAGATAAATAAAAACAATTCAATAATTATATTATTCTATCTAATTATCAAATATAATAATGTAGGGTCCATTTAATAAAGGGTATTTATTACTTATAAAGACTTTATTTTAGATAAGTACTTTTCAAGATTTCAATTAACATGTAATAAATTAATTTTTATTTTTTCTTTCATACTCTAATTTTTCTTGAAAAATACACGCATTTTTTTATCCAAACACACTTCTTCAGAAAAAGCTTTTTATAAATAATAATATCTTTATAAATACATCCACTAAACAAACCCCTAATCTAGAACCTACATGTGTGATATAAGTACAGAAAAACGTGATAAAATGGTGGGTAAGCTAAAATACTAAATGACCTCCTCTACTCCTCATAAATTCAATTAATTAATGAATTTCTT